>NC_134712.1:51622790-51682790 GCF_049634645.1 Pelodiscus sinensis | reverse complement strand
AGGCAGAACTTTATCAGTACTACCTAGCCCAGAACATAGGCCTGACCGGAATGAAACTGGAAAACCCAGCGGACCCTCAGATGATGATCAATCCATTCCAGCTTGATCCAGCAACTGCAGCAGCTTTGGCACCAGGACTTGGTAAGTATCTTATGACTGTTTTGGCTATAAATGTCATTTACTTGAAGATAAAACTTTTCTTTGGAAGATTTATTTATATATCTTGTGCGTTTTTTTAAATTTTGAAAGACTAATGAAGCAAATTATGAATGCATCATAGTTGTAGGGACATTGTCAATGTGAAATCTAGCCAATTAAAACGTGGTATGAGGTATTACATCTGCTCCTTAGACCCTCTTCCCCACCAATTTTTGTGTCTTTACAGTCATCTTTTGCTCCTTTCTGATGCTGGGTGAAAGATCTACAGAAGCAGGGTGAAACTGAGTATATAACAAAATATTGTCAAATTCAGAAAGTGAACTATGGGTATGGGGTGAGAAAGAGACAAACATTTTTTTTCTACAATTTCTTTTTGTCATCTCTGTAGAACAGTTTCAGACAGAAGTATGTTTTTTCTAAATTGACTGTTCTTTATCATTAGCAAATTCTCGGCAGGCAGATTCCCATTGAGTGCTCATAAGCGAGCAGTGTAATAACAAACTTTGTAGATAATCATCAAGCTGTATATTACAAAACATAAGAAATATTATTCACATGGTTTTTGGCAGTTCTAAATAAGTCCCCCAATGTCCATTTTAGTATTAGAAAATTTAAGATCTGTTACCAAAAGTAGCCAATTTAGTATAGATACAGTTTTTCTAATTAATATATTATTATATTATATGGCCTAAGTGCAGCAATATTTAAAAGCTATAATGAAACTACAATTAGCGCTATGTAAGTTAATCTAGGCTTTTAAGTTGAAAAAGCATAGCTGTTTTGTTATTTTATTGATCAACTTTCATGCCTTTGAAAATACAAATTCCAGAATGACATCATGCCCAGTAGGAGTAATTAAAGCTATCTGATGAGGGAATTTAGAAGTTGAAAGGGATGATTGTAATTGATCCTGATTCAATCCTATTACAGCTTTTTATAGTTTAAGCTCTAGAGAAAGCAAACTCCTTGTCAAGGCTTTATTTTACGGATTCCTTTGTGTGTGCTATGCTTTCTGGTCTCTACTTTCCCTTTTATTTTTTTTTCCTGTAGTAAATAATGAGCTGCCGCCTGAAATCCGGCTTGCCAGTGGTCAGCTAATGGGTGATGACCTGTCCCTCCTTACTGCAGGAGAGCTGTCACCTTATATCAGTGACCCAGCACTGAAGCTATTCCAGTGTGCTGTTTGCAACAAATTCACCTCTGACAGCCTGGAGGCCCTAAGTGTGCATGTGAGCAGTGAGCGCTCTCTCCCTGAAGAGGAGTGGAGGGCTGTAATTGGAGACATCTACCAGTGCAAGCTCTGTAACTACAACACTCAGCTCAAAGCCAACTTCCAGCTCCACTGCAAGACTGACAAACATATGCAGAAATATCAACTGGTGGCTCACATTAAAGAAGGGGGCAAAACTAATGAGTGGAGGCTGAAGTGTATTGCCATTGGCAACCCAGTTCACCTAAAATGTAATGCCTGTGACTACTACACCAACAGTGTGGATAAATTGCGCTTACATACTACCAATCACAGGCACGAGGCAGCCCTGAAACTATACAAGGTAAGCCCGTGACAGCAATTTAAGTTGCAACAAAATAGAGGAAATTAACTGTTTCAATGCTAGCAGAACGAGACTATGATTAATCAGCAAATTAAATGGTTATTGAATAAATTTATAATCAAACAATAAAAATTATACTGTGTAGGCAGGAAGTACTGCACCTGGAGAATTTTATAGATTTACCCTATGCCCCATTTAGTTTTCAGTTGATTTGAACACAAAATGCATCACTAAATCCCTAAGTCAAAAATAAAATTACCACATAATATATGGCTAGAGGGTTTTAAAATCTATTTTATGATTATAAAAACCTTTCTCAGCTACATTTTAATTGTAGAGGGTTTTTTTAAGCCACAGAAAATAATGAATATTCCATGCCCTGTATAGGGAAAGAGATGGTTTTCTGGCATAGGCATTTGTTGCAACCCATAATCTATCACAGCCAAACTATTTTACAACAGTGTGTATAGTAAACACATGCACGCACCACTTTATTGCCAAGAGTATTCAAATGTAAACACTGTCCTTTTGTCTATCCTTTTTCAAGCCAGTAATGATTTTCACAAACATGAAAAGGGTGTGGTGTAGATAATTATGTGAGGAGAATGGCAAATATATTTTTATCTTTACTGGAAAAAACTATGCAGATGTAATGAATATGTGGGAGTGATGAACACCATTTATTACCTAGCTTGTCATGACTTTTTCCAAACCCTAATTACTGGGTAACTTATTTTTTGCAGTATGTTTACTGGACTGGCTTGATTGTGTTGGTTCATGTGCAAAATGTAACACATTCATTTCCAAGATGAATAACTTAGTAACTTATTAAAAACTTTGTCTGGAGGATATTAAAATTCAGAAATATTGCAAACCATTTGTCACTGTAACAAGCTATAAATGTGATTAGAAAATCCATTTTGCAAGTGTTACCTATTGATTTATACTACAAATTTGTGATAACTAAACTATCAGGAGTCAATGGCTGATTACAGTACCTATGCTGGTTTTCTCATTGTATTGAAAATTTATACATACACACAGAATGGAGGAAAAAAAATCAGCAGATCTCTAGGCAAGAAACAATATTTCACTGGACTTTGGCCAAGTTCAAATGTTAGTTTCTGAATGAACACTTTTTATGCAGTGCCGTGGTAGCTGTGTTGGTCTCAAGGTATTAGACAGACAAGGTGGGTGAGATGATACATTGTATTGGATCAACAGAAGATGGTACTGAGATTGCCTTCCCCACTTTGCCTCTTTAATAGAGTGTACACAGGGAAAAAAATTAGAAAAGGCATTTTAACATGATGGCTGTATTGTTAGTTGTTTATACGGCAGACAAAATTAAGACATTAATAACACTATGGGATCCATATCATTCTCACGTAACTGTTGTTAATTTAATTTAATTTTAAATGCACTTATCAATAATTATAGGTGCAGAAGTTCCTCAGTTCCATTTTCAAAACTTCCAAAAAGCCGAAATCACTATTAAGAATGAGATTAGACTCCAAAGTCACTTAGGTGCTTTTTTTTTTAATTCTTTGGCATATATGCAGATGTGCAAGACACAAATTGGATCCAGTGCACAAAACTGACCTCTGAAAACTAACAATCCACTCAAACTGACACTGTCTGCCTTTACTAATGCAAACCACCTTCCCTAGAGAATTCTTGGCCAAATAAATTTAGCTTTGCAGCATGAAGTGTTAAAGACAAAGAAAAAGGAGTGAATTTCAGATTCCAGGCCTCCTTGTTGTATATGCTTTTGCCATGCATCCCCTCCTTTTTTCAAATTTGCTTTGTTAGTCTGAACAGTTCAGCCGATTGTATCTGATTCAGTGAAATGCAAGGAAGGTGCTAGTCTTTAGGGTGAAATTTTACCACAGGGCACGCACAAGGCCTTACGCAGCTTCTTTGCACTGGAGTGAATCCACCATTAGAGCTTCAAGGAATTACAAAAGCACACAAAGGGGCTGAAATTCAGTGTTGCCAGTTTTTGTAATTTCATCATGAGTCTCTTGATGTTTGGCATATTTCTTGAAGCCGCTGTCCCCGGAGTCATGTGAGGAAGTGAGAATTCTTGGTTTTGGTTTTTAATAGGGTTAGGTTTCTGTTTGGGAAACAAATTGAGAAAATATAAATGTCCAGTATTTTCTAAATAAGATGTAATGTAGATTGTAATGTAATGTCAAGTTTGTCCAGTATTTTTCTTGAAACCGTCTGGCAACCCTCGTTTTTAAGGGAGTTTCTATCTTCTCCCTCTTGATTGCAGGGAAAATGTTCGTGAAAACTTAAACCGTAACAGCTCAAAAAGTAGAAGATCAATAAAGAGAATTCAGTAAAAAGAGTAAATAGAAATCTCATGATTTTTAAGCAAGTCATGATTTTGGAGGCATGACTTAGCTATTTTTAAATGCTTGGGGTTGGCAGTACTGGAATAGGTCCCAAATGATCAAAGCATTCTCAATTCATATTGTTTAAGTAGAACTTAATGGTCCTGATCCTACAGCTTTTGCAGTTTTCCCAAACAACTATAAATTTCAATATGAGTGGTGGGTGTGTAATTGGGCTTTAGAGTGGAATTGTGCCATATATTTCAAGTCTACAAAGTTACCAATTGGCAGAGCTGATAGTTCAGTCAGGTCCAGGTGAAGCAGTTGATAAACAGTTGTAAGCAAGCAGTTTTAAACTTTTTCTGTCTTGGTACATCAGATAAACTTTTGGAGTACCTAGGAAAAAAACCCATGACTTTGTATGAATAATAGATACTTGCCTTAAGGGTGATATTGAATATTCTTGAATTCTGTTTTATATTCAAGTAACTTGTCTAACTCTCTTAAAATTAAGATGCTGTGAATATGGTTTAATAATAAGGAATTTTAACACCGGAACTATATGAGAGCATCGAAAAAGACACTAAGATTTTGTTTCTTCATTTTCACGAGCCCCTCAAGGCTTTTTTTTAATGTTGGTTACTTACTATTTTTACTTAAATGTTACTGATTATAAGTTTTCTTTTTTATAAATGTTACTGTAACAGTTTGATTTTTCTTTCTGGACTTAACTATTGATGGAGTAAAAGGATGGATTTTTGTAACCATAGCTTTTAAAGCTACCTGGTGCATCAGAGCTTCTCTGCTGAGGATGTGTAATTTTAGCCAATTTTAAAATTAGATTCTAATTGTGGTAAAGCAAAACATTTAGCTGTTTCTAAGTTATTAGCTCACCTTTCCCCTCCAAAAAATAATCCTCCTAAACCCACTTTTTCTAGTTTCACAGTAGTCAAGTGGTATTTGTAATTAGGCTTGCCAGATGCTTTCACCAAAAATCCCGAACATTGGGAGAAAAAAACCCTTGGTTGACGAAAAAAGGGGGGGGGGGCACCAAACTTGTTGATCAAAAACAGCAATGGCCTTCCATCAAAGAAAAACAGAAAATACCGGCCATTTTACATGTCCGATATTTTCTGGGTTTTGTTTTTTGTTTTTTTACTGGACAGGGGCCAGAAATAACGGACTGTCGGGGCGAAAACTGGACACCTGGCAAACCTATTTGTTATGTGACTGCTAAGAACCAGATTAAAGATAGTTTTACCTTGAGTGAACTTACTTTGGGCTAAATCAAGTTTGAAAAGACTTACATTTTGAAAATCTGAAGCTTGGTATTAGAAAATTAAATCACAAAACACTTGTGAATTCTTTGTAGTATCCGTCAGGAAGTGTTCAATAACTTTACAAGTAAACAAAAGAAGAATGTCTAGCAACAAAATGCATTTCCATTCTGCAGGAGTAAGAGTTAAACTTTCTTCAGATTTAGAAAGCTTTTGTAGTACAGTGATAATTGTTGATGTAGCATAACTATAATTATAACTGCTCCCAGGAAGCCATTTTGTATCTCAGTAAGATATCTTGTGATGTACTGTGTATATCACTTGGCATACATAAAATAATTTTGAAGTAATCTTAATATGAGAGCAGTGAAATCTAGTTGCCACACTGTCTTGGCTAATGAGGGATGATAGTTAATTGAGATGTTAACAAACATCATCTATAGCTAGCAAAATGATTTTGTAATTGCAAAAGAAAATGCTAAAATTAGTCTTCCAAAACTGTCTGATTTAATGACTGGGATAGATCTTCATTGGGAAATGTATGTTATCACATATTTACCTCCTATTATTTTACAAATGTAGTTGCTTAGAGTTTAAGGGAACTTGACAAGCAGCAGTTAGCAGAGAAATACTCAGCTGTGTGGAAACTACTTTGCTTTTTTCTTTATTGACAAAATATTGATTCATAACACTATTAATGCTATGATTGTCAGTTCAATTTGAATAGATCACTTTACCTTTTATGTTCTGAAACAGTAAGGGTATTACCCGAAATAAGAGAGTGACCTAATTCCAGTTTAAGAAGGTTAAAGGTTAAAGGTTAGCTCCAAAGCATCATCTGCCTAGCTGCTTAACTTTAAACTGATCAATTTAATGAAAATCTGTTTTACAGATGGTGTTTTAATGTCTTTGGCAGGATTTAGGCAGCTTTAACATTAGACGTATGCTAGTAAAAATTATTTCTTTATTTGACCAGAACAACACCTTTTCTTTTATGTTTTAAGGTAGAAGGCATATGGGCTATGGTATTTTGGCAAAGGACCCAGAAACAGAAAGTGTTGATGATCTTTCCATATGGGCTCAAAAACAGAATACTTTTATGTCTATTGCTAATGATGACTGAGGAAACAAACAACTCTGTATTTATTATTTTACCATAAAGCTTTACATTGAATACCTAAGAAAAAAAAAAACCCATCCAAAACTGACTTTGAAAAAGTGTTGTCTTCACTGTCTAAAGTAGCAGTCTAATTTTTTTAAATACACATAGAGAGAACTAATTGTCCTCTTTATTTCTTAATTATGTTTTGATAGAGCTGCATAATTCTCCATTTATTCTCAGAACACTGAAAGGAAGATATTTCAATTATACTATTTTTAATTCTAATGAAACTAAGTTGACAGTTTACAGATTATGCATGAGAGAATCCCTTAATAAACTAGGAGTCAGAACTCAAACTGGTGTAAATCAGTGCAGTTCCACTTACACCAGCTAACTGTCTGGCCCCCTTCTATTTTAGTTAGGATAATCAGTAAAGGATGAAAACCAATATTTATACCTACTTATCAAATATATGTAATTTAATAGGAATCTCTTACCCTGCTAATGCAGACCTATATGTTAACCATGTAATTCACTAAAACTGCATCCCTTGCTGAAATGAATCTGTCTGTCTTACACAATCATTGCCTGCATGTAGCAATTTGAAAAGGAGAGACCTTTCCTTTGACCTTCAAAACTTTTTAAAAAAGAGGTTACAGTGAAGCTTTGTTTTGCTCACAAATGAACATAAACAGGCTTCCAAAGAATCCAGTAAAATGAGATAATCACAAATGTATAATATCACGTATTGAGAAGATAGACAAACAAATGGGGCTTTTGCTGTATTTTATAGGATGAATTTATAGTCTATTCTTGGGTCACTTATGGTCAAGAATTTTCATGGTCAACTGAGTGGCCTCACCAGCTAGCATCCTCTGCAGGAAATACAAATACCATGCAGCACCTGCTCTTCAGCTGGGGTTGTACTTCTATGCTATTTTAAGCCAAGGTGTCCACTTCTTTTCTGGTTCAACATCAAAAGCTTAAGTATTCTAGCTTTCTTCTGCATCTGTCACCAGTGAAGCAGAATAGTCTGTCTGCATTCCATAATACTGTTTGCATATTGGGATTTAAATCAGTCAGAGATGTTGAATACATTGCTTGTCTCCATCACGAGCACAGAGGCAAATGGGATATAGTCTTTAGGTAACTTTTAGCGTAACAGTCCCCTAAGGAACATTGCTTGGGTTTTCTCATTATCCTTGTTATGGATGAAAGCATCAGTCTTATGAATTAAAAACTTGGAGAGGTGGAGGGGGGGTATGAAATGATCGGGAAGGTGGATTCAAAATGGGCCAACCACCTCGATCACTCTGATAGCTTTATTCTGTTTGGCATGAAATGATGATACTTTCATCAGTTTGGAATTAACACAAAGTCATATTATTGTCATTTCAATAGACCGGCATCAACTTTGTAATTTAAAATCAAATATCACAGATATGTGCCATTGCAATTATTGAACTGTCATTGTCCCGGTATGATGGTAAGAGGTCAGGAGACTGTGTAGCACTTATTTGCATAAAAATCATTGTGCAAAAGGAAATTGGAATGTCTGTACATCTGAGGAGCCAAAACATGTTTTGCTTACTCTTATTCTAGTCATTTGTTTAGGTGAAGAAACATTGTTTTCAGAGATAAACAAACATTTATTCTTTTCTCTTGCTAAACACAAAGCTCACTGTGGAAAATATTTCACTTTTTATATTAGTTTCGGATTTATGTTCATGCTAGGGTTGAAATGCTGTATGAAATTAAAATTTTGTAGTTAGGATTTTTTTTAGTAATTGTAATTCAAATTACTGTACTCACATGTACAAAGCAAAAATAAACATTGAAAAATATTTTGTGTAGTAGACTAATGTATGTAAGCATACTATATGTATTTAATAGATAAATACGTTGTTGTAAATGACCAAGTTGATAATTAGATAATAGTAATTTTAAATTGTAAATTCCAATTTTCAAATTGGTAATTAGATAATAGTAAATATAAATCTTTCTTCTGCTTTAAATGAATGGAAAAAATTGTCCTATACATTGACCTATCGTTTCTAACATAATATACAAAAAATGTTCAGTATGTGTACATCTGTGGCCTGACTTTTTCAGCAGTACCTGCAATGCCATTCAAAAATCATACCAATACAGTGTTCAGTTTTCAGTAGAGCAGAAAAAATACTCAAAGGGTATTTTTTGCAAAACTAAGCCATGCCTACACTTCTTGCAAAACTAAGCCATGCCTACACGACTGGGTAAATTGGTATTTCTTCAATTGATGAAGTGGTGTCGATTAGGCGGATCTGGCAAAATGTGGGAAATCGATGGGAGAGCATTTTCCCATTGATTTCAGTATTCCACCTTCCTGAGAAATGTAAGAGAAATTGGCAGGGGAATATATCCAGTCTACACAGTGGTGTGTAGGCACTGCAATAAGTGGATCTAGCTAAGTCAACTTCAGTTACACTATTTCAGTTATGTAAATAACATAACTTAGATCGATGTATTGTGGTAGTGTAGACCAACCTTCAGTTTGAGTATGGTCCTGCAAGGGCTTGACCATAACCTGTACTAGGCTACTTAGCAGGTGACTTCCCAGTGAAACATTGGCTATTCCCTCCTCATGCAGAGCAGGACATGTGGGCACATTAGAGATGGAAAAGGTAATGTGAAAAGGATCAACTCTTCTTATTCTGTGTGCTAGACATACAGAACATCTGGATAGCAGCTGTTTTGTGTACTTGCTAGTTATTTTGGAGATGCATAGAATTATTTCTATCTGGGGTCCAAAGCAGGAATGCACTGTACAGTAGATATACTGCAGAGGTGGAGAACCTTTTTTGGGTCGGGGGCTGCTGACCCACAGAAAAATCAACTGGTGGCTGTACACAAGTGAGAAGCAAAAAAGAAAAACCAAACCCTCACTAATGTGCCCCTTGACTGAGAAGGAGAAAGACACTCCTCACATTCCTCTCACACACCAGAGCCTCGGAGGGGTGGGGCAAGCTAGTAGATTTTGGGTGCTCTAGCCTCGCGGTGAGATGGCAGGGGAACTGGAGCTCCAGCACAAGCACCCCAATGCTCAGGAAGCCTCTGGGGCTGGATCTAGGCAAGCTGGGGGTGGTATGTGGCCCCTGGGTTAGTTTCTCCACTCCTGGTATATAGGCATGTTCACAAGAACATTACAGTTGTGGATTTAGCAATCTCTTCATCAGCCTCGCAACATAGGGTTTGTAGTCATATTTAAGAACTCTTTGGTTTTGGTTGTTGATAGCTACTGTGCCTCACATGCAGCCTTTCTCATATTTGGTAATCCCTGTTTACCAAACCCTAGTGACCCTCTCCCACATTTCACCCTATTTTAACAGCTACAACTAAAATATTGGGGTCGGGGGAGATCTCAGAGGATGAAATTCTCTGCATCCATATTAGCTTCTTACAGCCAGCCTCTAGTCTGGAGCTGGGGACAGTTGTCTATCGTTAGGGAGAGTGCATCTCCCTCCAAACCTAATCAGCCCATCCCTAGCCCACATCCCATTAAAGTGTCTACCCATCCCATTAAAGTGCCAGGATAGGGAGTGCTGCAGGTATTGTGCCTCCTAGGATTAAGCCCTGATATTTAAAATGTGCAGGACTGATGCTGAGAGAGAGACTGTCTAGAGAATGATTCTGGTCATTCAGACACATTTATTTTTGCCCCTCTTAGCACAATAGTGCTTAGTTTTGTAAGTAAGACTGTCAAAAAGCTTGACGGGTGCCAGGTGCTCATCCATCCCACTTCCTACTAGATTTAGCAGGAATTCAGCACCTTGCAGAAGACGATGGGCATTTGGGAGAAGCCCCTAAGTGCCCTGAATGATTATAAAATAACAATTCTGGATAGTATAGACAGTATGTAAACTACATCTAGGTTTTTCATTAATGTGTTAGAGTAGGCAGGTTACAGTTTTTGTCTGCGTATAGAGTAGCTCTTGGAACAGAGGACTTCACACAGCGAAATAGTACAGATGACCCCAGTGGTGCAGTGGTAGGTTTTCATGCTAATATATAAAGAAAGCTTAGGTTCAATAAGAACCCTGGGAACTTCCCTTTGTGGACTGCCAAGAACAAGCATGTCATGGAAATGACCCACTTGGTCTCCAGAGGGATAGAGCCAGCCTTGCTGTTTTACAGCCCACAGATACATAAAGCATCATCTAACATGGCCTCAGGGGAAACTTCCTGTGCTACTCTCCCTGTGGGAAGTAAAGTATTAAGATAATCTTCAGCTTTTAGAGGCAGGGGGCATTGAAGGAGATGGAAATAGTGGAAAGGTAGTCCCAGAATGATGAAGTGAGTGAATTCCCAAGCCTGGGGCATCCTGCCACAGCAACAATAAAAACAAACAGGGAAAAAAAGTGGGTTTTTTTTTTGATCATGTGAAAGAAGTGTGAGCAATTCTCTTCTCCTTGCTAAACAATACATTGTTCTTGGGAGTCATAAGTGGTTATATATTCATAATTTAGTTTAAAAAATGAATATTTGGCTTACTTTATTGGCTGAACTATTTTGATTAAAGAGCCATCCTTTCTCTGTTTGAAATGGTTGTAGTTGAATAGGATCAAGTTTTGTTTTTAATACAAGTAAAGCTTTTGGGATTGCATTGGGATTGGTGCATAGGCCGTTGGCCAAACGTTTGGGGGCAGGATGTGTTAGAATCTCTCATTTCCCACAGCAATCTCCATTTGTTGGAATGCCCCGGCAGGAAATGCACTAATAGCTCTTTGTGCTGAGCATGGGGAGAAGCATACACTGCCCCATCCTTAGCAGTAATGTGGATGTTCTCTCCCCCTAGTCATGCTAGATCCCAGGAATGGTTTATGCCCAAACTTTCTGGGGGGGAAAAATCTTCAAGCAGAGACATCTCAAAAGATGTCTGTTTCAGAAAGTGCTGATCATGTGAACTTTGGGGTTTAACTGAAACTGTTCTCAAACCTTTGCCTATACCAAGAGCTACCAAGAATCTGCTATAATACGCTGTAGTTACAGGTCCCACTTGTATGCCCCTTGAGGATAATGGGTTTGAAAAATAATTAGATAAGTTCATGGAGGGTAGATGGATCAATAGCTCTTAGTCAAGATGATCAGGGACCCAAACCCATGCTCTAGGTGTCCATAAACTTCTGACTGCCAGAAAGTGAACATTATTAGGATGCATCGAACAAAATTGCCATGTTATTCTGTTCATTCCCTTTGAAGCATCTGACACTGGCAGATGATAGGACACTATGCTAAATGGACTATTGGCTGCTTGTATGCTATTAGAGCAAATGTCATAAGTAACTTTCCTGAGTTTGCTTCTGGTGTGGAAGTCAAGTGTGGAAGTCCTCATGAATTGTGAAACTTCTGCATTTAAACAAGAGTGAGTGTTTCATTCGCAAACAATGAAGCTGAATGCAGATTAAGCTGCACAAATGGAACTTCATTAAGTCCCATGCATAGTTCTGGCCATGTAGCTAAGTTGCTTTCGGCCTAATTTCCCACATTCCATAGTTTTCTGGAGACCCCTCAATAACAGTTGCTCCAATGAACCATGGTCCCTTTGATTCCTGTTCCACTCATTGTGATGCATCAGTTTTACAAAATTTTAATATAAACATTAAGAACAAATAATTGCTGCCCGGCCCACGTCTTTTCACCAGCACATGGCTGAGTCATCTTTATCACAGCTAGTCCAAGAATCATTGGGATAGTGTGGTCTCCTCTATATGTAGCCACACTGGGAATAATATATGTTTGTCTCTCTGCCACCTGTCTCTGATTCTAGTAAACTCACTCTCTGTGGAGTCTCCTCCCTTCTTGTAGGTTGGCTTCCAGGTGGCTCTCTGTCTCTCTGTTCTGTGATGATCACTGTAGGCGCTCTTGATGTTTATCAACTGGCTCATGAGTGCCTGTTGTTTCTTTGGATTAGGGATATAAGATCCCATTTAATGGGTTAACCAGTTAAACATTATGTTTAAGCGGTTAACCAATTAAAGGGGGGGACGGCTGGAGCAGCCCTCTCCATTCTCCGCCATGGACAAGGGCTGTTTC
The DNA here is from genome assembly GCF_049634645.1 of Pelodiscus sinensis. NCBI lineage: Eukaryota > Metazoa > Chordata > Testudines > Trionychidae > Pelodiscus > Pelodiscus sinensis. The sequence continues at coordinate 51,670,288 of NC_134712.1, read as the reverse complement.
AGACCCTACCAATTGACAAGAACAGTTAAGGGTGAGGCTTACCTGTTAACCATTCATATCCCTAATTTGGATCATTTGTCCCTCATGTGTAGTGACTTCATCTGAGATGGATGCCCTTGGACCCTTCACAGTCCCTTTAGTCAACTGCTTTTGCTGTCTCTGCTATGGCTGGATCATCACAGGAGTGCCTTTCTCCAGAGCCCACAGGTCCTTGGCTGACATGTTGTAATTCAGTGTCTTCTTTCTCTGACTGTTGGCCATCTCATTTTGGCAATGTCCCCTTCTTTGTTGCTGCAACAAATCTTCCATCATTGGTACTGGGGTTTTGGTCCTTTGTCTCATCAGTGTCTGTTCAGGACTGTTCCGGCACACCTGTGATGAGATATTTTTGCTGAAAATCCTAACAAAGGATCTGAACTACAAGAATCAGCTTTATGTCTGTGAGCTGTTTTCACAAATGATTCCACCTCTCTATTACTCTGTGGGTACATTGGGGAGAAAATATTGTACACATTCCTTTAATTCTTCCAAGCCGAACTGGCATTCATTGTCAGTAAATACAGTGTCTAGAATTAGGGATGTGAACGACTAGTCAACTATCTGATAAGCAAATGCTTACCGGATAGTTGACACGGTAGTTGACTAGTCACTTTCCCCCATCCTTGCTGTCTCTTTCTGATAGAGTGAAGGAGATGCTTCAAAGTGGCAGCGCCATGTGGAGTCTGGAGTCAGCAGGGTGGATTTCCCCACTGACCCTGGGCTCCATGTGGTGCTGCCACTTTGAAACACCATGTGGAGCCTGATGCTGGGCTCCCTGGGGCATTTCCAAGCTGCAGTGCTGCATAGAGCTCGCGGTCAGTTGGGGACTCAGCCTTGCTTGAGTCTCCTGATTCCTGTGCTCCCCAGGGCTGTTGCAACACTCCAAAGGCAGAAGCGCCCTTATCGACTATTTGGTTAGCCAATTAATTGAAATGTTACATCTCTATCTAGAATACCATTGCTCATAAGGTGGGCCTTCAGTTTGCCAATCACCAACTTGCTTCTTGCATCAGGCAGGGCATCAGACCACAAAACATTTCAATAATAGCACATTGGAATCAACTATAAATCAGATAATTCTGCTACCAACTTTCCAGGGTTGGGGTGGGTAGCTCATGTGGTAAAAGTCTAATTTTGCTGAGAGTTATCACATGACTGACAAGTGCAACATCCTTCTATCAAGGAGTTCTGTATTCTTTCCTGTCTAATAAATGCACTCTCCATCCTAAATAATGTCAGTGCCCAGGTGTGAGGCATGTATTTTTTGGAATACATCTGTTCATAAAGCTCAGTGGGGGACTCCAACTGTCTGTGCTTCGAATTGGATTCCGTCCACTCAACAAATCTTTAATTTGAAAATATGGTTCTTCTCCTATCAGTATTTGGCTTTTGTGTCTGGCCACTCTGCTAGTATTACTGTCTTGATTGCCTGCAGCTGGATGCCCTTTTCCATAGCTTCTTTGATTTTCATCTGTGTTGCTGTTGAAATTCAGAAACAGTGCAGCATGTTAATGGATTAAGTTTTTTGATTCCCTTCCCCCCCCCCCCCCCAAGCTCACTGAGGCTGGGTACATGTGCTCCGCTCAGGGTGTCTAACCTCAGTAATTCTCATGGACAATATCTGATCTCTCCCCAGTAGTACTGGAAGCACATCAATATGTGCTGCAATCTCGTCAAAGCACTAGGAAGGAGCTTTGAGATGATTGTCTCTAGGGTCTTGTGGTCTGATTGCTTTATTATTGGGTGGCCATAGATGTACTAATGGAATTGCTCCACTCCAAATACCACAAGTAGAAGCTCTTTTTGTATTTGGGTGTTCCTTGTTCAGTTTCTGATAGGACACTCTTTGCACAAGTGACTGGCTGCAAAAGAGCTACACCCCAATCCTTTGTCCAGTGCATCACACTGGAGCTTCAGTGGTTCTCTTAGCAGCCTGATAGTACTGCAGAACTGGGGCATCCATTTTAATTTGCTTCAGCATATCAAATGCTTGTTGTTGGAGGCGTGTCTAGGCCCCCTCAAATCCTGTCTCATGCTTGATCTGTTTTCATTCTCTTTGCTGTGAGCAGATTTCCAATGTATGTCATCTCGCTATTTGAGTCAAACTTTTGCTAGGCTAAATTTTATGTTCTCACTGTCTCACTGTAGAGTAACTTTTAATTTTTGTTATAGTCTCATTCAGCTTCTGTATCATTGCTCCCTTTCACTTAGAATGAAGATACCATTTGTAATTATTTTTACCTCAGACAGGCGCGGGTGAGTTTTCTCTGGAACATGTCCGAAGCTGGGCTTTTGACCATCGGCATGTGCACGCCTCTGCAGAGACCAAATGGTGTTGCCGAGGCTCTCAGCAAGCTGGACTCTTTTTACCCAGAAAAAAAATTGGGGAAAAAAGAATCCTTCTTGATTTTGCCCCTTGTTGCTTTCTTCATCTGCCAGCTTGAACCTGATATGCTGTCAGACAAAAGGAGAGCAGTAGGATATCACCATCACTGTCTGATGTGCCTACCCTTGTGCAACCTGCTAAAAGGGCTCAACTTGCTACATTCTTGCAGGGCTGCCTGCCTTAGAGCAGGGCACTTCTCTGTTTCCCACTTGTCTCACATAGCCATATCAATGGTGAGATGCATTTGCTATCTCACTGCGCATGTTATGTCTCTGAGGGCTTTAATCCTTTCTTTTGAGCCTTTCTGCTACATGCTCCATGTCTAACCATTGCAAGTGCCACAAACTGTCCTGTCCTTAGTTAAGGATTCTGGCATGTCTCAAAATCGCATGCAATAGCTATTTGGGTAAGACTGTAAATAGGGATCTATCTCCTCACCTTTGGATTGGTGTCTAGTGAAGAATATATGTCACTCCACAGTTTCATTCTAGTTGGGAGGAATGGGGGGAAGGTCCCCAGAGCTCTTAGGCCTGCTGTGAGGTATGAGGCAGTTGTGAGCTATAGTGGGATGCAGATCTCTCACTATCTTGTTCCCCAATCTAGTAAAATAACAGCTGTACATTCCTGCTGTTTTCCTCCTGCATGGCCAAGCGTGTGTGCAGCTCAAACTTGTCCTTCCAGCAGCTACTTCACTGGGCTAGGTTTGGATCCGCAAAATCCAGGGTGCCATGCTCTCACAATCAGGTTTTGCGCTTCAGAGAACTTGCAGTTCAGATGCTCCCACCATCTTTCATTCACAAAGAGTGAAGCTGAATGCATGCCAAATTGAATGAGTGGCATTTTATTAAATACTGCACTGTTCTGTCCATGTGGCTGAGCTGCTTCCAGCCTTACTGCCCGTGTTCTCTGTTCCACTGGTGTTGTGTCAATAAGTCTCTCCAGGGAACATAGGTCCTCTGAGTCCACTTGCACCGATCATGATATAGTGTGTGTGTGTTTTTTTTTTTTCTTGGAGTAAATTTGTTATTCTACAGCAATTCTATTGGCTTTGTAAGGTTTAGAGATTTGAAACTAGGATCCAGAAGAATAGGTTGAATCCTCCACTGACCAGTGATGTTGGGCAACTGATTTAACCTCCCTGCATTTCAGCTAACCCCTCTGTTTTTATTGTTGTAAAGCACTTTATGATTTACAAATGAAAAGCCTGTTAAATAGCATTAGTACTATTTATTAGGGGTGGTGGTGAAAGGAATTGGGTAAATGTATTTAGTAATAGAAAACATTGAAGTCTTACCATGTAGTGGCCAAGCCTTTATCCCAACTCCCTCAGCTCTTGCGCCTTGAAGAGAAAGCTTGACTTTTTCTCTATCCCACAAGGCTGAGGTCTGCCTTCTCTACGGGAATTAAATTACTCCATGTTTGTCCTCTGGCCTCCTACTTACCCTAATAGCACCAAAGGGCAGGCCCAATCAGTAGCTGGATGATAGATTGTGGCCTTGCTGGAAAGAAAGATGGCTGACAAAATAAAGATGTGTAGCTCAATGCACAATAATACTGATACTGATGTATATGGAAACATTACAATAATACCACACCTGCACCCAGAAACACATGTTGAATTCTCATCACCCCTTTTCAGGAGGGATTAGCACAAGTACAAACACTTCAGAGCAGGGTGATCAAAGACATGCAAAAATTTCCCTAAGAGAGAAGATTGAAAAGTTTGGGACTTTGAACTTAAGGAAGAGAAAAAATTACAGGGATATAATAATGTACACAAAATAATGAATAGTGTAGATAGTAGCACCTGCCATATCTGAGTTGGGGATAGAGTCAAGTCACTTCCTAATCCATTTGCTGTTCCTGTTGAGCTCTGTGGAAGAAGAACTAATGATCATTACCACATCTGCTAGAGTGGCTGTTGCTGAGATAAGGGAGGTGAATACAGGGCCCTGACATGCTCTAACCCTAGAGAACTGTAGTCCGTCAGGCATTGTCCAAGACTGGAGTTGGGGAGGAACAAGGTCTCACTGCAGGGGAAACATTTACTTGTTGCAGAATGAACTTCTCATAGCTGGGATGGTGGTAAAGATGTAGGTGTGGGCTTCTAAAAGTTCCTGAAAACTCACTGAATTAAAAACCACGTCTGTTTGTGTATACGTGCTACTGGTATATATGTGACTGTCTCCTGCTATAGTACTATACAAATATGTGTATGACTTTGGAAGTGGCAGATACAACTGCTATAGTAAAGGCATGCTTCCAGCTTCCATTCTTATTTCTCTTTCTCAGTTTCTCATTACTTTTTGAAAAATACTCTTCTGGAGGTAAAATTTTCAGTGCTTGGGTCTGACTTCAAAGAAGTCTCTTTCTTGAAGGAGCTGTTTGAGTTATCTGAGCATAGGTAGGGGAGAAATACTTCCCTCACCTGCTCTGATCAGAAATCTAGTACTCTGAGAGCTGAAGAAGTGCTAAAATTAAAAAATTCAAACTTAGCACGGTTTGTATATCCCAGAGAGACCTAAATAACAAGCCTGGTTTGGAGAAAATTGGCTATGATCCTGCTAAGCAGGCAGTTTCCTGAATATGCAGTAAAATTTTGATTCATATTTGCTCCAAATTCACTTTCAGACTTTAAAGATGCCCTAGTGATTGATATCCAGCACCATTGGCAAAGTCACTAAACTTCGTAAGTGCCTCAGACCAAATATTAAGCATTTCATAAGGTCAGTTGGGAATCTCCCGGTCAGGGCAGTAGGCTACAGAGCGGGAGCGAAAGCTGCCTAGAGGCAAAATTCAAAGAACTAACAAGCTAGGTACATAGAAATTGTCATATCACATCAAATGATACCACTGGTCCTTCCATTCCAGTATATTGAAGCTAGACTGGTCAAATCAAGATGCTTCTAAGGAAAGTGCAAGAAGCCCCATAGTGGACAAGGGGAGCTTCTACGTATTCTCTATGGGTGCGTCTACAGTGGACTGTAGGTCAAAATAAGATACACAAGTTGAGCTATGCAAATTGCATCTCTTATTTTGATATTATTTCAAAATAGCGTATTTCAAAATTTGGTGCTGTCTACACAGCACTTATTTAGAAATAAATCACTATTCCAAAACATCCCTTACTCCTCATGGAATGAGATTTAGAGGGATGTTAGAATAGAGAGCCCATTAAATTTTGAAATAACGGGTGCACTCAAAAGATGTAGAATAGCTATTTTGGGATACTTCTGCTATCCTGAAATAGCGCTGCAGTGTAGACATAGCCTATCAGTTTAAGTTGGTTTGCTCCCTAACACGTGTACACTGCTGTGACTTTTTAAAATCTGGCTATTAGATAACTTTGGGTGTACTTATATGTATGCATGTCTGATTTCTGAATGCCACAATCCCATAGTCTCAATAATATTTAGTGGTAATGAGCTGCATAAACAAAATTTCCATTCAGCAGTTATAAGTTTGTTGCCTATCTGTGTTATTTGTTTTATATCACTTTATCCATGTTATGTATTTTGTGTATATCATTATATCCCTGCTAGTTTTTCTCTTCCATCAGTTAAATGGTCCTAATCTTTTCAGTCTTCTTTGTTATGGAAGTTTTTGCATGTCTTTGATAACTTTGATCACCCAACTCTCAAATGCTTGTACTTGTGCTAAATCCTTACTGAAAGGAGGTAATGAGAACTCAATATGCTATTATGGGTAAGGACATGGTATTGATGTATATGAAAACATTACAATAATATCAGTAGCATTATCTTAACCTATTCCTTACATTTCACTGGCTTTTTTTTTTAACTACAACTGCACATAGAGTGGCAAATCTCTATTTTGTTTTCCCCTGCCTTATCCTTTTTTTCGGTCCACAACAAACCAGGATCATCTTGAGTTGGTACACTTAATTTAGAACCCAGCAATGAGTGTGAGTATTACCTTGTAGTTGTCAAGTGTGAATTTCATCTGCTATTGTGCTTCCCATGCAGTTGCTTTCTGATGTTGCTGATTTCTGACGTTGCTGATTATATAGTCTTGACTAATCTATGTTATTTTGTCCTGTAAAATGTGGCCCTAGTCTTTTACTCATTTTTCAGAACATTAATAACAAATCTATCTTGGTGTGGAGTTTTAGGGTATCCAACTATTAAGCTTCTGTCATGGTGTAAATGGATCATTCATTCCTACTCTGAGCCAGTTTTTGATCAGTAACTATACTTCACCTTTCACTCCATAACATTCTAAACAGACAAACACTTTCGAAAGTGCAAAAAATTTGTCAGCTGATGTTCCTTTATCCACTGCTTTGCTGACATGCTTAAAGAATTCTAGTAGATTAGAGATGAATGATTTTCTTCTATATAAGCAGTGCTGGTTTTATACATATACTATCAAGGTCAGCAATCTATTTTTATAATTCTGTTTTTAATTCTTGTTTCATCCAATGTATCTGGTATTGAATAAAGCATGCCAAATTTCCTATCTATAATTTCCAGGATTATTTCTTTCCACTCCCTCCTTTTTCAAGAAGTATACCATTTTGGTAGTACGGCATTTGATTTTAATGAGATAGAGCTGAAACAGAAATAGGCAGTCACTTCGCTGAAGTTCCTTCAGCACTCTTGGATGTCCTGATGATTAGTCATTCTTTAATGTGTCAGTTTGTTCCCTGGTGATCAAGCAGTCTTGTCAAATCACTAGCAAGATTACTGCTACTGATACACTGACTTTTATTTTGGTTCCTTGTTCTTTATATCTTTGGCATTACGTTTCATATTTCCAGGTACTTTTAATTTCCATTTTACATTTTACTGCTGTATTTTGTTTAAATTTCTGTTGGCTTCAGTAGGGTTAGAGGTTTCAGTAGTCACAAATGGCAGAACAAGGAGTTACTGTGGGGGAGGTATAAGTTGGATATTAGGAAGAATTGTTTCACTAGGAGGGTAGTGAAACACTGGAATGGGTTACCTAGATAGGTGGTGGAATCTCCATCCCTAGAGGTTTTTAAGTCTCGGCTTGACAAAGCTCTGACTGGGATGATTTAATTGGGATTGGTCCTGCTTTGGGTAGGGGGCTGGACTCTATGACCTCCTGTGGTGTCTTCCAGCCCTAGGATTCTATGATTCTACAGTGGTTCCCAAACTTTTCGGCATCACGCCCCGTTTTTGATTTTTGAGAAACCCTCACAGACCTCCCCCTCCCCCAAAAATAGCAGCAAAATTTGGGGTAGGATTGACGGGAGTGTGAGTGGCTGGGTCGCCTCGCACCCCCCCTGGAATTTCTTCATGCCTCCTCAGGGGGGCATGCCCCCCATGTTCTAGAGATTTCATTGTCTCGTGGCTTCCTCCATAGCCTGAGTAACCTCTTGCACCATGCCTTTTAGCTTACTATTCTTGTTTTATTTCTTGCATTTCTCTTCTTTTTTTGTTTAAAGGTATTCATGCCTTCTGTGAATCTCCGTGTCCTCAGATTCTATGGCATAAGCAGGCACAATTTATAACTTCCGAATGCCAAATAGTTTTGGACATTTTTTTCTTTAAAAAGGAGGATCACTTAAATATAAAAGGTTAAACTATGATGGAATGTTAAGAGTGAAAACTGAAGCATGAAACTGTCAATAAGCTACAAAAATTAGGACCCCAATTTTGCATTCAGATCTGCAAGGGCACAAGGTTCTGCCATATAGATCAGTTTGTATTATTACCAGGCCTTCCTGTAAGTAAAAATTGCTTGTGGTGTACATTAACATGGCAACTGTGATTATTACTCACAGGCTATTTCGAAATTTGGGGTTGAATAGCGCCAAATTTCAAAATAAGCTATTTTGAAATTAACTCAAAATAAGCTATGCAATTTGCGTAGCTCAAATTGCGTAGCTCATTTCGAGCTCAGGGTGCAGTGTCAATGACTCTTTAGTAATATAGCATGGTTAAGTGGATGCACTGTGTGTATAAGAACACATACAACAGATCAATTACTACTTTTCTGTCTATATGGAATCTTATACCATTCACACCATCGTAATATCTGAGTGCCTTTCAGTAATCTGTTGAGCAACATGACTGTCACATGTTGTTTGTTCTCTCATGCTACTGAAATGTTACTTTTGAACCCTGTAATGTAGCTTATCAGTCAGAATGAAAGAGGCCTGTGAATGTTTTTAGAAGTATGCATTTACTACCTAAGTCCTTGGCTGTTTTACAAACAATAACCCTGAGCATTTTTCATAAAATTAGCTATGACTGTAAAATCATCTATCTATCTATCTATCTATCTATCTATCTATCTATCTATCTATCTATCTATCTATCTATCTATCTATCTATCTATCTATCTATCTATCTATCTATCTATCTATCTATCTATCTATCTATCTATCTATCTTCTTTCCTTTCTTTCTACAGGGTGTTTTGAGCCAATTAGAACTTGTAGCAGTTTGCTTGTCTTTGAAACTGTTCGTTTACTCACTGGAGCAAACATGAAACAGAACTTTTACACACAGCATGTATTTGATCATTATTTATCTGTATTCACTTAGGTCATAAGGTGGCAGATTCTGAGCCCTGCTCTGCTCCCTTTGTTTCACTGACTGAGAAAAAAGAATTGGTTGCTTCTTGTAAGTCTTCTCCTAGGCTATGTCTATATTGCAGGCTTCCTTCGGAAGAACCTTTTTTCAGAAGAGATCTTCCAAAAAAACTTTGTCCGAAAGAGAGTGTCCACACTGCCAAAGCACATCGAAAAAGCGATCTGCTTTTTTGAATGATAGCGTCCCCACTGAATGGATGCTATCTCGCATGTAAACTCTGATTATTATGGATGGAGTGGCCACCAGGGCACCTGTGCTTCTTCCTCTTTCCTCTTCCTTCAAAAGAACTCCCTCTTCCCCATCCACACATGCCTTTTTCTGAAAGAGCTCTTTTGGAAAAAGACTTCTTCGTCATAGAAAGAGGATTGCCAATGCTGGAAAACCCCCTCTGTTCTTTTGATTTACTTTTGGATGAACATGATTGCAGTGTGGACGTGACTCAGGTTTTGTCAGAAAAACAGCTGGTTTTTTTCCGACAAAGCTCTGTAGTGTAGACATACAGCAAAGCAGTGTATTCTCTAGAGTAAGGGAGTTCCAAATCAAACTTTCACTGCTCTTCCTGTGGCAGCAAGACGTGTTTCATAAGAGGGACAAGGAAGAATGGTGATGACTGAAGCAGGTTTACTTCCTCCCACTGGAGTGAAATGCATCCAGGATTTAGGATTCCATAGAAGGATCTTGGATACAATGTTACAGGACTACTGTGTTAATCTCTGCACAGCTAGACAGCCTGTGGCTACTGTTGCAAACCATAGGTTTCACTGCAGGCCTGCATTCTGACCCCTAATTGAACGTAGTTTTCTCGGCTCCCAAGTTCATTCTGCATGGTGCTCAATTGCTCTCTGTTGGTGGAGAGGATCTTACTCTGCAGTGGTTCCCAAACTGTGGTTTACAAAAAAATGTTTGGTCACATGGAGCTGTTTTTTCTCCCTTTCTTCAGCATTTAAATCACATTTAAAAAGCTTAAAATAGTTTAAAAACCTTCTAACATTACTTTTGCAATGGGAATGTTTTGCTGTTGTGCCGCAGGGATGATGTTCAGTTGCCAATGTCCTCATCGTAATCCATGAGATGATGTCTCTATTATAATGTAGCCTACAGAACAATGTTTTGACTATTTTTTTTATTTGTTTTTTTCAGTAGGATTTGTTTTAGTTTTTTTTTTTAATTATCCATTCATTCATTGTGTAGTGAATATGAATGGCTTTGCACCAGGGATGGATTTAGCCCAGACAGTTTTCCAAAATGACTGCGTTTTTCAGCTCTGTCAATTGGCTGGAGCATGGGACTTCTGTGGTTTGACTACTGTGGTTTCTCATTACTGAGAGACATTATTCAGTTCTTAAAGTTCTGTTACTTGGGTAATTTCTTATTCAAATTGATGGTTACTGTTTCTGTTTTTCTCTCTATCTATTTTTAGTGTTTTCCATTTATTTCTGTTGCTCCAGTGAATAGTAACAGAGGGAGGAAAAAAGAAAAGAGGGTGTAAAAAGTTTGCATGTATTGAAATGATGGGTTTTTTTCCCATCCTTAAAGCCATTTTTGATTACACCAGTGTTTAATTTAAAACATTGTGTTTATTCTAAGCCCCCAAATAAGCCACAACATAGTGATACCCATGTGATAAACGATGTGCTAAAATACATTTTCCACAAACCTTTGACCATTTTATCTGCACTTTGCTGTTAATCTTCCTCCTCTTGGATTATGCCACACTTCTGTGTATCTTTACACACACACACACACGCACACACGCACACACGCACACGCTACATCTAGACTGCAATCCTCTTTCGAAAGAGGCTTTTATTTCAAAAAAGAGCATCTAGACTTCAATGAATACCTTTTGAAAAAGCAAACCGCTTTTTCGAAAGAGAGCACCCAGGGTGTGTGTCTAGACTATAGGGTTTTTTCGAAAAAAGTGGCCTTTTTTCAAAAAAAACTTCCCCTGTGTCTAGACTGCTGCCATTTTCTTTCTAAGGTAAATCAAAAGAACATGGCAGTTTTTTTGACTGCGGAAAACCTCGTTTTACGAGGAATAACACCTTTTCTCAAAAGTGCTCAGTCTAGACGTAGCCAGGCAGTCTGAATTTTCCCTTTCGAAAAAGCACCGTGTGCATTACATAGCACCTTTTTTTTGAAAGAGCACTTTCGAAAAAAGGCATTATTCCTTATAAAACGAGCTTTTCCACAGTTGAAAAAACTGCTGAATTCTTTTGATTTACTTTTGAAAGAATGCAGCAGCAGTCTAGACGAAGGGGACATTTTTCTTTTAAAAAGGCCACTTTTTTCGAAAAAATCCGTAGTTACACACCCTCACTCTCTCTCTCTCTCTCTCTGTCTCACATACACACACACACACACACACACACACACACACACACACACACACCTCTAACAGAAATATTTCTTCCTCAAGTATGGAATTTCACTCAAATTCCAACTCCTTATCCTCACTTTCAGGGCTTTGCACAATGTCAACTTGGCATACAACAGTACCTCCTGGAACATCATTTGTTTACTACATGTTGCCAGTACTTTCCACCTCACCAAAATTTCATCATCTTTTCTCACTCACATCTCTACGTGTTCATTTTCATACTGATCTCTAAATCCAGCTGCCTTGCTCTTCAAGTTCAAAACTCATTTTTTTTGTGATCTTCCTGCCAATAATTTTTCTTCTGCTCTCTCACCATATGTGTACATTTATTTGTGTATATGCATCATTTATATAAGCAAATGTATTTATAATTACCTTATGATGTCATGTGGGAGTACAGTTTTTTTTTTGTCATGTATTTGAGATGGCCCTGTTATGTATAAGTAGTAGGTCAGTTGTGCCAGCCATCCCAGAGGAAACTATCGTGTGTTCTGAAACTGCTGCATATTTTATACGGAAAGTATTTCAGAGAGTTTAAAAATTGTATTGGTACTGTTTTTTCACATACAAAGCCAAGCTCCTAAGGAAAGAGAAATTATGACTAATACATTTTAGAAACCTCTGAAGTTTTCTCTATAATAGCTTTTCCATACATCATAATGTTGCAGTTTTAAAGTCTGACATATCAGGACTAAAAGCAACTGCTGTGTATCCTGTTGGAAAGCTGAAAATCTCCTATTTCCAGTTCTATAAAAATCCTGTTTCCAGCTCTGTAGGATTACCAACCTAACCCATCACTGGTATGATGCCCATCCTGGGAATAGGGCCAATATAATTTGAAAGGAAAGTTCTTCATTTGAGAAGGGGGAAAAAAAGGAAAACTTCTCTGGCAGTTGGTTTTTAACAAAAAAGGAAATAATGGCTGCTTCTGCTCTTTAGATTTGAGGCGTCAATAGAAATGCTCTTGGAGATGGTTTTGGGATCTGATCCAGATGCAGTGAAGCCTGTGGAAGGATTCATTAACCAGAGTAAATTTTGCATCAGGCCCTTTGTGGGCAGAGAGTGGGATGGCCAAAGTTCCAGATAAACTGTTTATCATTACAAGATGTGTAGAGTGTGCTGCCACTGCACATGGGAAGAGATTCTGTACTGTGCCTTGAAGAACCCACAGCCCAGGAGTGAGAGAGCAGGCCTGTATGCAGTAATTTCTGTGGAGGGTGCGAGCTGTGGGACGGGTTAGAGGCTCCCCATGACCCAGCCTCACCTCCAACCTCGCTCCTGGGTGAGGTAGGGGGGAATCAGCACCAGCCTTCCCTGGCTAGCTGGAGCACGGGGGAGGGAGGCTGGGGCAGCGCACCTCCCTGCTTTCCCCCTGCCGGCCAGAGCATGGGGGAGGGAGGCTGGGCAATGTGCTGCCCCTGCCTACGGATGTAATTATGTAGTCGATTAAATGATAAGCAAAAGCTTATCAGTTAATGCTATAGACTACAAACTTCCCCCACCTCCTCCACCAGTACATTTTTTAGCAGGCTGGCCAGCAGCCCGGCTCAGTCCCAGCTTGTGCCAGGTCCAGGACCTACCCCCACTGAGGCTCTGCAGTTAGTGTATTAGGAGCCAGCGGGCAGGTAGCCTGGTTCAGTTCCAGCTTGCATTGGATCTGGGAGCTCAGACCCACCCTCCCTGACAGAGGCTGCTGCCACCCCACACTACTGCCTCTGTATCAGAAGCAGCAGTGTGAGGCAGCAGGCCAGCTGTTTTTTAAATTGTCTCCCCTCGAAGATCAGCTCCTGCCTGGCACCAGCTCCCACCTGATACAGAAGTAGAAGTGCAGAGTGGCAGGGGACTCCTTGGGAGTGAGGCCAGAGTGCACTGGCTGCTGTCCCCACCCCTTGGGACTATAGAATAGTCTTGTAACTGATAAGAATTCATGAGGTTAATCGACTATTCAGTTAATCGATATTTAACATCCCTACCCCTGCCTTCCCTAAGTCAGCCAGAATCAGCCCTATGGTGATGGTGGGGGGAGTGGTGTTCACACCCTTCGCATTCCCCCCCTCGTATAAGCCTGGAGAGGCCCTTCCAGTTTTGAGTGTGCTGGGTGCTGAAGTGGGCCCTGGAATCCTTAGGCGACCTGGAGTGGGGAGGCTGTGTAAATGATGACTGTGGGCAACAACATTACCTGGAATTTCTGTAGCACAATGCGTAGTGGCCTTACACCTGATACATCCTTCTGTTTCTAGCCCCTTTTTGGCACAACCCCTGCACCAAAGCTGGAAAGGGTCATCTGCAGACCACCTCCGTCTGTTTTCCTCAGCTCCACTAGGGGAATTCTCAGTCATCCAAACCAGGGATTCTAAAGCTCATTTACAGCATTCTAGTTCTCATCCGTGGTGTGTAGAAGCCACTGTGGGCATGTGAATTTGCTGCATGACACATCACCCTATGAATGCCACATATTTTCAAAATGAGGGGTGAAGTCTTGGCTCTGTTGAAGTCAATGTGAAAGCACTCATCAATTTAAAGAGGGCCAGGATTGTGACTGAGGTGTTCAAAATCTTGACCTCAGTATATAAAACTAGCACATTTACCCAGCATTGCTCGGCTTCTTATCTCCAATTAATTTTTAAAAAATAAAATAAAATGTGTGAGCTCTATTTAAATGATTTATTTTTTTCAAAAATACAGGGTTATTTTTATGAAGTTAATGTTAGTATATTTTTTAAATGGGAATTCCATCAAGTGTATTTTTTTGTTCATGCCTATAAACTGTTATCATTCCCTATGATTTAACAAAAAAAGGGCTATAATCAGTAAGTTTCCAATAAGTGTCTTCTAGTTTTCACCTTACACATTGTAGCTGTGCCAAAACAGAGCACTACTCCCAATTTCTCTGTTTTATCTCTTTTCTGTAAGGTTTATTGAGAAGCAATCCTATTCTAGGTTCATCCTATTTTTGTGGCTCATCTTGGTTCGGTCTCTTTTAACATTTGTTCAGTTATGATCGTTTTGAGAACTGTATTTGATTTGGTGGTTCTGGCTCTTTTCTGTTTTGTTTTATGAGAAGCAATGCCATTGTAGGCACATCCTGTTTTCCTTGCACAACCAAATCTTAGGAGAACATTACAGACAAACATAAGCATAAGAGGATGCTGTATATTGAATTTGGTAGTCTTAGCTTTTACCATTTAGGGCAGGGGTGGAGAATCTAACGCCCGGGGGCTGGATGCAGCCTCTGGGTTGCCTTGATCTGGCCATTGGGGCTTAGGGCCTGCTCCAGCATTGAGGATCCCGTGCTGGCACTCAAGCTCCCCCCCCACCCCTCTGCCCCGCCCCCACTCCTGCTGCCTCTCCATAGCTCCAGGCCCCTAACTGATTTGTTTGTGAGTCAGCAACCCCTGACCCCAAAAAGGTTCTCCACCCCTGATTTAGGAGAATAAAACAGACAAACACAAACTCTCTAAAATATATAGTGGATGAATTAATTGTGTGGGTATGTAATATGTATATATATTCACACATATACATCATAAACCCATATAATAACTATGTCCATGAATATATTAGCAGTATCTGTGTGCATGGGCATCTTTAATGTGTGCATGTGGTATGCAGGATTGCAGGTGTCTAGAGAGAGAATAAAATTGAAGTGTTTCAGTAATTGTAAAATATTAGGAGAATTAAAAGGGAAAATTATTAGTAAAGTGACACAAATATTCCATTCTGTTTAGTGAAGTATCTTCCTTACCTGTGGAAGGATGACATTTTTCCTAATTATGTCAGTTTTCAGCTGCAAATATTTTGTTACACGGTTTTTTTTAAGGATCAATGTAAAGCATAAGGACTGATAATCTGAAGTCATAATGTTTTTGCGCTAACTTCCATAATTTTTTATAGCTGTAATGATTTATATTTGAAACCCTCAAGTCATAGAGAGATGACCATTTTAACACACTCAGACATTACATCAGGTTAGCATGCTCTTTGATTGACATGGAGTGCATGCAGTATAATTGCTAGCTTGCCTCTCTTAGTGCCTTGAAGATTACATTTTTTTTAATGTCCCAGTATTAATAACCAGATGTGATCTCCTTCCTGCCCAAGGGTCAAGCTAACTGGCCAGGTCAGCCTATTTGTCTGTGTGCATGGACTGTGAAGTCTATTCAAAATGACAGGTGTGGGAAGGGGGGTAGGGTGTTAACGTCAGGACCACCAAAAGGGTCTTTTCCCAGCTGGGAACAAATACTAGAAGGAGCTTCTGCCTTTTTTTGTACTCCTGGGATTTTAACCAACTGAACAAAAAATGATGCATCACTGAAGATATGCTCTTCACAACTGGTACAACATTTAGGATGTTCTGTTACAGACAGACTCACATGCGTGTGATTTCATTTGATCTCAGCCCAATTATGTGTACTTCGTTAATATTTTTACCTGAGTACCATTTTTGTGTTTCTTTCCATTTTGTATCAAAAGCTAGGCTTTGAGGATTCAGTCTCCTCCAAAATAAACCTGACTTCTTAAAAGAAGAGCATTAAAACACTGGCGGTGGAGATTACGTATATTTTGTTACCACGTTGAGGAGTATTTTGTTGTGGCTAGCATGTTATATTTTAGTTAAATATATATAATAACATAATTTAACTTTCCACCCTTTTTGCTAGGCAAAATTTCTCCAAAGAAGCAGCTATTTGTTTCCTAATTGATTTTCTACGTTAGTTGTTCATTGAATAGATAAGTAGTGCCTGTGATATTTGATTACAGAGCAAGGCACCCATTTAACCTTCCGCTCTTTCCTGGCCAGGATTTCAAATACAATACAACGTACCTCCCTTAGGCTCAGTAGGATTAGACTGCTAGCAGTAATCCCTGATGCTATGAAATAGACCTGATAGAACTTCAACTCACTTGTTTAGGATTATGCTCATGAATTTCAGCTCCTCTAGTTGCATTAACTCTTTGGGAACTTATACAGGTTACACTATGAATAGAAGTAATAAAGATATAAACTGTAACCTGCTAATGAGTTTTAATTATCTAATAATTACTGACCCAAATGTAAAATTCGTGTTGAAATGAAAATGAACTTTGCAATCCTTAGAGTTTATTCCTTTTACTAATAGTGTTCAGAAATCTTCTACAATAACACAATTATGTTAAATAGTTGGTCTTAATTTGTGCATTGACTTATGAAAATGAGTCTGTAATAGGAAAACTGAAGCCTTCAAGCTACAGAACCAGGTAAGACACAGCAGCAATGTAATGTGCTCCATTGTTATGCCTCAAACATGTTCTGAGGTGAATCTAGAGCAGTGGTCCCCAACCTTTTGAGGCTACCGCATGCCCAGGGGCAGGGCTGCCCATGCGCCGCGCACCCGGCGGTGGGCAGGGCCAGCACTGCGCATGTGCCGTGCGCCTGGGGCAGGGCCGGTCCTGATCACTCAGCAGGCACACATAAATGCTCCGGGCACCACACTGGGGACCACTGATCTAGAAACTAGAGGGGAGTTAATTCTTACCTGGAGTGTCTGTATCTGGCCTTTCTGCCACAGAAACAGCCCTAGTGTAATGGTGATTTGTATTATTTAAGCACTTGTTGACCCAAAAGTAGACCGTGAGCACCAACTCATTTCTGATACTGTAGACCATAAAAGAGCTGTCAGATGGTAACCACTTTCAGTCATTTCTCATCTGAACTATATTTGAATTGGTGTTGGTGAATCAAATGGCATTGATACGTGGTGGCAGGCCCTGATAGCAGCAAAAAAAGTTACTCTTGAGTCTATTCTTTTCTTGACAGTAGAACTTGGAGGGTGAAGGTAGTTTCTGGGTGGTTGCTAATCAGTTCAGAAGTAGGGTTGCCAGGTGTATGGTTTTGAACCGGACAGTCCAGTATTTGAGCTTTCTGTTTGGGAAATAAATTGAGAAAATATAAATGTCCGGTATTTTCTAAATAAGATGTCATATAAATTGTGATGTAGTCTCAAGTGTGTCTGGTATTTTTTTTGAAACCATCTGGCAACGCTATTCAGAAGGTGTAATAACATGCTCTTGTGTGAGGTATTACAGGATTCTGTTTTGCTACCCTTCCTGGTCAGAATATTGTTGAGGTCTTAGGGGAGAATCGTATGCATTTTTTGGTTGGGGTGACTCCCAAATGCAGATCATTCTGATCTCTCCAATTCTATTACATCCCATTTGGGATGAGGTATTTGATTGATGGTCAGTACTCAGTATCTTGTCAGGATCGGTGCTTGGATGTTAGGGCTGTGTCTGGATCCCCAAGAACAGAAGAAACAACCTATAGAAAAATCAAAAGTGTCATTGCTTCCCTGTGTTAAAAGAGCTAGGCTATCTTTTGAGTTGCCAGAGTTACAGCTTGCAGATCATGTCAGGTTCTCTGTTGCTTTTGAAGCAAAAACTGTGGTTATGAGAGTATTCTCATCTACATTTGACCAGAATTAGACAAATAATTAAGTTAATTTTGCCTCTCTTTCTTTCTGGGAATTGCCTACCAACAACCTTTGATGTTCTCAATTTCTTTATTTCAAAATGATCTGTGAAAATAATGCTTCTCTGTACACCAGTCACCAATTTAAATATTTAATATGCAACATTTTAGCTATGCAACTTCACTTTGGTTGGACACACAGCATAGTTCTAGTTCCTGAGCTGTTGCACATAGCCCACATGAAATAGGTTTTTGGAAATTAAATATTTGCAACATTCAAAATTTTGCTTTTGTCAAATATTCTTCAATATGCATTTAAAGTGACCTTTTCTGCATGTATTCATTGTCTATATTAGTAAAGTTATTCAGCGGAATAAAGGGAAAACAACCCCCAAAAGGATGGGAACTATTTCAAAAATTCAAAATAAATGTTTGTTGACGTTTGCAGTGTTTGCACAGTTCTAGTTGTGCTGTTTTCTTTTTAAAATGCAGGCCTCCATGTAGTGGTCTATGCTTTTATCACTTCAAGATTGAATTACTCAATTCATTAATGGGGGTTTATATCTTAAAAGCACTTGGAGACTTCAGTTTGTGGAGAATATAGCTGTCTGTCTTGTAAACAGTGTTTCTCACAGTGAGTCTATTTCAGCTGCATGATCTGTATTAGCTCACAATTTGTTTCCAGTTGCAATATAAGATGCTGGTTTTAACCCATAAAACCTTGAATAGGTTGGGTCCTGAATATCTCTGAAACCATCTCATTCCTTGGCTGCAATTCAGATCAGCTAAGGACAGTGCTCAGGCTAGCGGCACTTTGGGTTTAATCTTGAGGCAGCTGGAGGCAGGGTGTTTCCAGTGAGCGGTCTTTGACTATAAACTTTACTTTTCCAGTGTTCACCAGAGTCCAAAATTGTTGACTTTCAGGTCATTCTACAAGGCATAAATGCCCCTCAGGTTTTCCTGGGGGAGAGGAAAGGATGCAAAGTTGCATTGGAGAGTTTGTTTTGGAGGAATGAGGGAAGATTTACCTTTTGGACATCAGTATTATAAACTGATGGGTTTTATTTATAAAGATTGGTCATGCACCCAGAGTAATGGATGGATTAAGTTTAAATAAATAAAAAGAAAGGAGACTAGCAGAATAATAATAATAATACTTTGCCCTTCAGCAGAGCCTTTAATCAGAGGCTCTAAAAGTATTTTACCAATCTTAATTTAATTAAGTGTTCTTGCATCTGATTTAGTTAAGGTTTATATAGGAAACTTCATCATTCAGCCACCAGTGGGATGAAATGCAGCAGGTCTTTAACAACATGCAGCACAATTACAAGTATTTGTAAAGCAGCTGGTGAAGAAGAATACCTTTATCCAAACGAAATGGCAGAAGGAATTGCTTGTAGAGAGCAAAATAAGATAAGTTGAAATTTGGCCGGGACATTAGGGTTAACATCCTTTTTTTTGGGGGGGGAGGAAGAGACGGGGGGAAAGTGCATGGTTATCTATATTAACTACAAGTGCCTCTGTACTCTGTTTTATGTCTCATCCAAAGAAAACATTGTCTAATAGAACAGTGCCCCTAAGCACCAAGCACAAGTTCATGACTAAACTTTGAGGGAGAGTTCCACCACTGAATCGTCAAAACCGCTTTGTACAGCACTTATTTGTTTCTTGGAGGTCTCCCATCCAAATATTGACCTTGCTTTAGCTTTTGAGATCTGACAGAATCACAGCATAAGGTGGTATGGCTTTGGGGTGTATATAAAATAACAAAGTGTATAGAGAAATCCAGCAATGTGGTCCCTTTATCCTGCACCATAATAAGAGAACAAGATGGAATGCAGTGAAACCGTGAAGCACTGCAGGTATCTTATGTGGACAATAATCAGTCTGTGAAATGTGCCAGTGTTACACAGATATATGGTTTATCAGGATTTTAAGGTGGATAAGAGGATGAGCATAAATGATGTGTCCGAATATGTGAACTAAAACAAAAATAGACAAGGCAATTATTATTTTTGTTGGTGCGGTTAACTTCAGATTGTCTTGCAGGGCCAGGCAGGGTTCCCTAATTCTGCCTTTCTATGAATGTGATATTAGCCGCTTAAAAGGCTACGTCTAGACTACAAGCCTCTTTCGAAAGAGGTTTTTTCGAAAGATACTTTCGAAAAAGCCTCTTTCGAAAAAGAGCGTCTAGACTACAAACCAGTACTTTCAAAAAAGCAAGCTGCTTTTTTGAAAGAGAGCCCCCCCAGGTAGTCTGGATGCTCTCTTTCAAAAAAACACAGTTTGCATTACATAGCGCCTTTTTTGAAAGCACTTTCGAAAAAGGCATTCTTCCTTGTAAAATGAGGCTTTCCACGGTTGAAAAAAACTGCCGCATTCTTTCGATTTACTTTCGAAAGAACGCGGCAGCAGTCTAGATGCAGGGGAAGTTTTTTGAAAAAAGGCCCCTTTTTTAGAAAAAACCCTGTAGTCTAGACACATCCTTACATAGCAGTGTAGCAGAATAGCTGGGCCAATGATATGACTTAGTCCTGTGTTTCTGTCTTTTGTCTCCCTCAGTGACTGTTCCTTAGAGGACAGCATTAGACTTCAAAAGTGAATACAAGAACAGAGCATTTGTTTCAAATGTAAATAGGATGCTGTTGTGTTGGCAATTTTAGTCTCACTAAGGCAGGATAATATTTTGGCAGTAAACAACCAAATTTGCATGTCTGGGTTTTTTTTCTTTTGTCTGTTTGTCACTCTGTATGGGAGGAGAATGTCTGCCACACAGTAGCCAAACAAGGGACACTTGGTGACTATTTATTTAACCTTGGATCAAAGAATAAGGTATAGGCATCCTTAGACCTTTGTATGTGCATTTTCCTATGTGTACAATAATTCACTAGTATTATTCCACAGTGATTTCATATCTGTGTTTGCTGTGTATAACAGTAGTGGCTTTGAATGTGCCTATTAAGCTCAAGCCTGCATTGGAGGCAGCACAGAGCTGACCTAAAGCTAGGGGTGGGTAATAATTTTTCAGAGGCGTCACTTCATCAATTTTAGTATGTGGTCGTAGACTGGCTCCGAGCCACTCCTTCCTCCCCCTCTCCCGCCCCAGAACAGAGAAAAAAAGGTGAGTGTGGAGTGTGAAAGACAAACTTTGTGACACTGAGTGTGTGTGTGGTACAGAGACAGGAGAGTGTGTGTGGCAGTGACACAGAGTGTGTGCGCTGACTGCTGCTGGATAAGTTTCCAAGAGATGCCACGCAGTGTCTCTTTAAGACAGGGAAAGCTGTCCTGCTCTGTTGTCTCCACCTCTGCAGAGATGAGGACTTGTGTGTGTGTGTGTGTGTGAGTGTGTGTGTGAGAGAGAGAGAGAGAGAGAACTTGAACTTTGAGATCTTAGAAACAGTATTCTGCCTCTTAAGACAGGCACTCACTCATCTGAGTTACTCACCATCCATGCTTCAGCTGTGTGTCTCCCTCTCCTCCCCAACCTCATCTCTGCAGAGATGGGATACAGAGGCAGGGGGACACCCTAGATTCAGCATTTCTCTCCCCTCTGCAAGGCTAGCAGGAGAATGCTTGGAGAGGTTCAGCTGCAGGATGGAGCAAGATGGGGAAAGGGCTGCTGAACACACGCTGCAGGCTATAAGTTTGCACACTCTGCTAATCAGCTGGCTGGGCTGGTGAGAAAAGCTTGGCGGGCCATGTCTGGCCCTCTCCCCTCCCCCCCCCCCGACCTGATTTTGCCCACCCATGCCTAAAACCTGTTATGCTTCCGAGTGACACAGTGCATCCTCAAGCTCCTGAAGAAGCACAGAAACTTGCCCTTCTCCCTGTTAGAAGGACGGTGCAGAATGTGCCCCTCTCTCTGATCAGATAGTTTCCATCACTCCCACATGCAATCAGTTCTAACCAATCCATACTATCTAATTTAAATGTAATGTTCTCAACTTTCTATGGATGGCATGCTTTTGTATTTTCAAGGCTGCAATATGTTAACCAAATGGTGTGATTGTTATTAACTATTCATTGTTTAGTGCCAAGAGTGTACTCTGCTCCCTGGAAAGGCCAGGAAGAAAAGATGACAGGTCAGTGTCCTGAGAAATTTATAGACTAAATAGACAACCCAGAGCTCTCTGGAACACCCAGAAGAGGGTTCATTTCTCAGGGAGGGAAGAATTCCTTTGAATTGAGCAGTGTTGTTTGGTTTTCTTTGTTCCCTTTCTTAATTTTCTGTCTCCTGCTATTCCACATTCCCCTTTAAAGTAATATATCAGAGAAAGAGCAAGTTTGGGCTCTGGGGAAGCAGTAAGTTTTGAAGGGGACTTTTGAAGAAGAAAGAGTGGTGCCTTGCCTAGTGGAACAGGAAAGATGTTCTGGGCAGAGGGGGCAGCAGTGAAGAAGACGTGTATATTAGAGTGAGGAAAGACCAGAATTTCTTCTAGAGAGCAAATGGAGTTTGGGTGTCGTGGTAAGAAACGAGTGCCAAAAAATAGGTAGAAGCAAAGTAGTAGAGAACTTTGAAGGTGAGGCTAAGAAGTATGAACTTAATACAGAAGGGAAGATGAAGCTAGTGAAGGGATTTTATACAAGGGGTCATCAAGGTCCAACTGGCAAACAAAGGTGATATTAGAATAACCACTGTGAGTGATTATGTGCATCACAGTAATAATAATTATGCTCATTAGAGCCCTAAAATTTAATTCCTTTTGTTCATCTTTCTTATAGAGGTTAGTAATAGTGATATTAACCTATCACTAATTATTTGTAAATATTAATTATAAGAGCATTATAATGTACATTTATCTTTAAGGCAAAATTCCTCGTAGAGGAGTCATGATTTTCTTCATTGTTTCCATTAGGATCAAGAGGTGTGTTGGCTGAGGGAAGTGGAGATTATTTTAATCCTCAAAGCAGACGTGGGTATATTAGTGGACACTGGTATGCAGACTAACTAAATCTATTATTCTGAAACAATGTACAGTAGTTCCTAGTATGGATGATGACTGCATAAATGCTGACCTAAAACAGAAGTGATCTTAAGCCACCTTCACTTATCCAGCTTTATGGAGCTATGAAAATAGAAGCTGATTTATCTTTACATCACTCAGTATCTATGGCTCATTAAACAATTTAATATAATTAGAAGAAAGTGGTCTGTTCTGTTTGTCACTTATCTTCATAAACAATAATTATTCCATCATATGAAATGTCATTGTAATTTGGGATGAATTGAAAACAAATAAAGAAATAACTTGAAAAAAAATAGGGTTTAAAAATATTATTCATGGGCAAAACATCATAATGAGCCTGATTCAAAGTCCCTTTGAAATCAGTGGAAATCTTTTCATGGACCTAAGTGTGCAATTGATCTGGTCTCAAATTCAAAATTATAGGCTAGCATTTATAGGCAAATTTGTTGGCAGTCTCTGTAGAGGTAAAAGATCCTATGGACACAGCACTGTACTAATCTCCTGTCCCTAGAAGTGGGCATTTCAGATCTTGCTTGAGGAATTCGGACAGTTCAGGATGGGACAGTTTGTCCTGCTGTGTAATCCTGTAGGCACAGAGGAAACTTGCGTCTCCAGAGTTCACAGTGAAGCATGTTAGGAACTACTACGGCCAGTGGATTTAGAGGTTAATATAAGGAAAGTATAATCCTAAATCCTTTAAAAAGAACAACCTCTTTTGTCAGTATTGCCTATAATTTTAAAAAAATGCATGCCCAGATTAGATTCTCTGTGTCCTAAATGGTCCTGTTGAAAAAGTCAATCTTCCATTTGTTACATAGTAGCAAGGTCCCCAGAATTTTAGCAGGGAAATCTCAGCTAATATGAGACTCGTGCTAGTAAGAGACTGGTTTTCCTATTTAATTTTGTTTGCAGATGCCAGAAAATGTAGTCAGCTAACCACTTTGAACCACTTAGTCAGACCTGGTAATAGATGTCTTCATGCATATCCCTTTGAAACAAATGATCACTTATTAGAGGGTAGAGACAACACATTTACTTAAATAATTTTATTTTCATAAAGTACATCATGACTTGTTTCTACTAGTATTGGTCTACGAATACTTTATGTGCTAATTAAGGTTTAGGGATACTTAATCATACTAGTCCTTCAATCTAAAATGGGAATGTACCTTATTAGTATAAACATCAGTCTTTAATATTTTGAACATATTTATAAAACACAGTTGTTCTCTTCTTAAAATTGAAAACATCTGTTAAAAGTTTGTTAAAATATTGTGGATGTGGTGGTGGTGGTGATAGGTCATTCTTCCATTTTGAATGATAAGTAAGCTGACAATGTACCCTGGACCAGTGAGACAAATAAAAAAAGGCAGATGGTTCATTTAGTTTAATAACTGTAATTTTTTGTTTAATAAAAGTAATTCCCACACAGGCATTCTTCATTCAGATAGAGTGTATGGAAAATTTTATCCTGCCAACCTGGCCTAATAATTATTTTTGTTAGTGTAATTTTCATCCACATTTGATAGGCAGTTGATTAGAGTGATGAATTTTCAGAATGAAAATTAATTATAATTTTTGCTGCCTTCATTAGTCTGCATTTTGTAACTACCATGCCTAAACAGCAGGGGGTTGGCTCTGAAATAATGACTATCTCACAAACATTTGCTATTTCTTTTCTTTTTAAGATGATTGAACCTTTTAATCGAATTTTTTAATATATTTACATAAAACAAGGATTCGTGCAAAAACTGTGTCAGGATGATTTTATATATGTGGACAATATATGTATTTTACAAGGGTAAAAATAGCTTTAGGTGTTTTTTAGTTTTCTAAATGTTTGCAACAGAAGTGACAATACTGCAACTGCATAGATCCTATGACTACTATGTAGCAAGAAAACCTTCTGGCCAGTTATAAAAAGCTACCTTACAATAAAAACCATATTGGTTAACAGGTTTTATACATGGATTTTTCTTCCTTCAAAGCATAAAATTATTACAAATAAACTTCAAAAGAGGTGATCTATGGACCTCTTGATAACGGTTACAGAGCTTCTGCGTTTGATAGTCATGATAAGGTTGTTCTCTCCTAGATGGTTTAAATTACAAGATAATTCCTCTAAAATAAATATGAAAACTTCCTTCCACAAAATAGCTGGACAACACTTAAGGCACAATTTTCCTCTCAGATCTGCAAGGCTGATTTCAACTCTGATATTCTCTGCTCTTCCTACATGTGTGGCAATTCCAAAAAGCTATATACATAAGAAGAGTAGAATGCTAGACATATGAGCCAAATTGGGCTCTTGGAGAAGGAGTTTGCCTTTAACATTTATTAGTCTGGGATTTATTTTTTGTGTTTTCTATTACAGCATAGTATAAACAGAATGTGGTAGTAGACTAATAGGGTGAAACCCTGACCCCACTCAGATCAATGGGAAAGCTCTCACTAGCTGCAGCAGGGCCAGGATTTCACCAAAGATATACTGTATGTCTATGGAGAATTTCACAATTTACATTCCAGAAAAATATGGAAATAGAATACCATAGGGATTGTCTTGTGATGTTAAGAAACATTCTGATGCAGGTAAATATACTTTACAGAGTGTAGGCCAGTTGTGCGGATTTATTCCATTTGGGGGTACAGTTCCATTAGAGTTGCAGTTGCATAAGTCAGTTTCTCCAATAATTTTCTCCCCACCTCCGAACCTTGAATTTTTGGAACTATGTCCAGGAATTGGGTTGAAAACAGAAAAGACGCTCTTCTGTTTTCCGAGTTGACTCTGTTTCTGCAGAATATGAACAAGACAGTGTTTATTGTAGTCAGAAAAATTGTTGGCATGATTCTGCATAAGTGAAGAAACTCTGGATTGTCTCAAAGTGTTAGCTGCCCATTTGCAGACAAGCAAGCTTTTAGTGTGCAATTTAGGTCAATGGATGGAGGGGAGAAGATGTGTTTAGGCGACAGATTTTAAATCACCATAATATAAATATGCTTCCCTTTTCATCCGGAATTTGCTTTCTTTCAAGGTAATTTAGTGCAGCAGACATGCACTTATGCCTGTCTTTGTAATTTTAGGGATTAGGATAGTGAGGATTAAATGCTGACCCTTAATCTTCAATATCAACTTTAAGAGCGAAATATAATATGCAAATGGAATACATTCATTTTGTGTTTATATATTTTAATCTCTGTAATTTAGTTTTAAGAAGATGGAAACTCATCTTTGCCTTATTTATTTTGAATCCTAAAGCAAGATGCCATTAAAATCTTTATCCCTGTATCTTAGAGGATAAATGTTTATCCTTTAGGGATTAAAATATTATTTTTTTTTAAAAAATGACTTTAGCCTAACAACATTCTTGCATCAAGTCAAGAGCTCTGTGTGTCTGATTTTAAATTTAGTCTTGAGTATTGCATCGAGTATTGATACTAGTATGGAAAAAACCCTGTGTTTATTTTCTTAAATCAGTGAATATAATTTGAATTAACAGAAATCAATTGGTTACTATACCACAAATCAATTTTGGTTAGTTCATTGTAAGCTTTTCCTGAATGTCCTGGACTTACTCAAAGTATAGACATTGAAGTCTGAGAGAGAGACTATTTATACAGATTAAATATTCTGTAGCTATAAACAAGCAGGATATCTCAGCTAACACAAATAAATGGTCTATTAAGAAACTGGATTAAAAGAAAAATGTAATATGAAAACTTGGCAAATAAAATAGATATGCGAATAATTCTTCCTGCAGGTGTTAGTACTGACATAAGAAAGCATGATTAAAATACTTGGTACAATTAAGCATTGAATGGTCATGTAGGTGTGACTTTATATATTCACTGGTTCACAAACTTTTTGGACATCTGCGTACCAGACTGAGATGCTAGATGTTTTGGTATGTGATTGAAATCTTCCATTCATTTGTACCTCCTCTCATCAGCAGTGTAGCCTGATTTGTCCAAACCCCAGTTTCACAATTCTTCAGGATTGTGAATTGGAGTAGCCTGAGGTCCTAGTGTGGTTTACAATCTGTACAATAAAATGGACATTTGTAATACACCCAGATTCCACACAATGGCTCATCAATGAGGGCTCGATACCCTTTCTTTAATAATGCTTTACTCCCCAAAGAGTCATATCTAAGTCAGTAGCACTGCTTGTGGAGGAAGGTGCATGAGTGAGAGTATCAGAACATCATACAACAAAAGCAGGTCATCATAAAAGCCCGACAAACCACACTTTTTGTGCTATTTTATGGTATCATGGATAGTAATTATTTGCTTCAATATTCCTCATACTGGATAGCAGGTAACTCCTTAAAATTGAAATGTTCTTCAAATATGAGTTTCCAGAAGATAAATATAATAATAAAGTATATAGCTGAATGTGAATTGATTTTTGTCTTTGGCATGGTGAAACTTACCTATTGTGTTTATGCAGTAGGGCCCATGTGCCTTGGGCAGATAGGGCTGGGGGGCAGCCCAGCCCTCAGCACTACCTGGAGTGCACTACACTGGCCCTGCCAGTCAGCCCTGGGAGCCACCCAGAATATGCATGGTGCTCTGGCCTCCAGTGCTCCTGTGGTAACAGTGGTGGCGGCCCTAGAGCAATTGTCTCCTTTGTCCCCTCCGCCCTTCCCCTCTGTTCGTGGGCCTGCACACACATCTGTGGGGTTGTTGGAAAGAGGAGCTGTGCACAGCCCTAAACCCCCATCTTTAGGACGTTCTCCAAACCTGAGTCTTTTCAAAAGGAACAGGCCCTGTACCCCCTGGGGAAAAAGACTGATATGGTGGCAATGCTTCCGTGGGGCTTACAAAGGTGAGAAGGTGCCCAGTAAGGTAACTTTCTTACCTTACTTTTGGTTAAAAAAAATCCATGTTTTATTAATTTCCCCAGTTTTATTGCATAAGGAATATGGAAACACCACAATACTATAATGATGTTATATATGTAGTCACATCTTCATTATTGCCCCATGAAAGTCTAATTGTATTGACAGTTATGACCCTGCTCTGTATTCCACAGGAAGAAGGTTGAAAAGTGAGCAAGGAAAATCCAGGAAATGGGGCATTAACTACTATCCCATTCCAAATGTAAACTAGGAGCACATACCTGCTGAGAGGCCCATCAGACTGGCTAAATTAACTGTGAAAGAATGTTCTGAGTTGCTGTTTGTTATGATAGCACTCCAGTTTGCTAGGTGCTGTTGTAATACCGAAGAAAACAGATCCCCACTTCAAAGAGTGTACTTTCAGAAATGGTTTTACTTGTTAATGCAGCACAACCATAGATTCATACCTGTATGGTGCATATTACATTATTGGAGATGGATTTTCCTTAACATTTTCTCCTAATTTTGTTTGATATTAGACCTAAGGTCAGATGTTCTGACAGGGTTTATAGATACCATGTGGATGTGGAAGTGCCAGAGGGGCCTTGACAATACCCCTCTGGCTCTGTCAATCACGTATGAGAAGGAGGAAGCCTCTAAAAGGGAGGAAATTGCAGTCTGGAAGGTTGGAAGTAGGCTAGCTCTGAACAGCCCATTGCAGGAGTGATTCCTGAAGCTGCTGGGAGACCTTCACCTTGACCTTGAAGAGAGTATAACAGATTCCCTAGATAAGACAGGCTGAGCCTGACTCGGAGCCATTCCCCCAAAACTCACTAGGTTGGTGCTGGACCATCGGTAGCACGCACCAACCCCATCCCCATTTGTGGGTTCATAGGGACAGACTATCATACATTGAGGTTTGTATCTTCCATTTTGATACCCCATAGTGAAAGACTTAGAAAGGCAGGGACAGAGCTCCCCAAACATAGGCGCTGACTCTGTGGGTGTTCCAGTGGCTCCTGACTCTACTAATCAGCTGTTCAGTGGTGGGCAGGATGTGGATGGGGGAGGGGAAGGAGAAGGGGCAGGAAAAGGCAGAGTGAGGGTGGGGGTGAGCCTATGGAAGGGGGTGGAATTGGGCATGAAGAAATGGAATTGGGGAGGAGCTTTGGGAGAAAGGGTGGAGGGGGGGCAGGGCTTGAGGCATAGGCAGGGGGGTTGAGACCCCTGAAGAAATCAGGAAGTCAGCGCCTGTGCCCCTTAGTAAATAGGCCCCTTTCCTTTCTGTGCTGGGACCACCCAGTCTAGGTAACTGGGCTTGGTCAGGCTCTCCCTACCCTCTGAGGGCATGTCTACAGACGTTACTTCGAACTAACTTTCATAGGTGCTACACTAGCGCTCCGTTAGTTTGAATTTAATTCGAACTAACGGAGCGCTTAGTTCGAACTAGGAAAACCTCATTTTACGAGGATTAAGCCTAGATCGAACTAGCTAGTTCGAATTAAGGGGTGCGTAGCCCCTTAATTCGAACTAGTGGGAGGCTAGCCCTCCCCAGCTTTCCCTGGTGGCCACTCCCAGCCCCGGGCTGGCTACAGTGCCCATGCCAGGTGCAAGCCTGCCAGCACCCAGCCAGCAGACCCTGCACCTGGCACGGATCGAGCCAGCCACCCGATGCCCCCCCAGCCCTCCCCCTCTTCCCGGGACCAGGCTGGCGGCTCCTGGGAGCTTGCCCGGGACCGCAAGAGGTGGGCACCTGCCTGGGCTAGTGCAGACATCGTGGACCTCGTCCACGATCTCCGCACTAGGCACAGGAAAGTGGCCGTCTAGGGCAGGAGAGCTGCCAGCCTGGCCACCCAGGAGCAGGTGGGCAAGAGAATCAAGGGAGTCCAGTGAGACCCCCGACCCTGAGCTTACAATGGCCATCCTGGGTCAGACCAAAGGTCCATCTAGCCCAGTAGCCTGTCTGCCGACAGCGGCCAACCCTAGGGACCCTGGAGGGGATGGACCGAAGACAGTGACCAAGCCATTTGTCTCGTGCCATCCCTCTCCAGCCTTCCACAAACCTTGGGCAGGGACACCACTCCTACCCCCTGGCTAATACCACTCCATGGACCCAGCCTCCATGACTTGATCTCACTTCCCTTTAAACTCTGTTCTAGTTGTAGCCTTCACATCCTCCTGTAGCAAGGAGTTCCACAGGTTGACTCTTTGCTTTGTGAAGAACAACTTTCTGTTACTAGTTTGAAGCCTGCTACCCATTCCTTTCCTTTGGTGTCCTCTAGTCCTTCTTTATGGGAACTAATGAAGAACTTTTTTGTATGCACCCTCTCCACCCCACTCATGCTTTTAGAGACCTCTATCCTGTCCCCCCTCCGTCTCCTCTTTTCTAAGCTGAAAAGTCCCAGTCTCTTTAGCCTCTCTTCATATGGGACCTGTTCCCAACCCCTGATCATTTTAGTTGCCCTCCCCTCTCCCAGTCTCTCTCTTCCCCTCTCCCACCTCCTTTTCCCAGTCTCCCCCAGTTTTGTTCAATAAAGACAGATTCCATTTTGGAAGACACGTTATCTTTATTTTGTACATCAAGAAGAGGGGCTAGGGAATGGTAAGTGGAAGGAGGTGAGGGAGGAATGGGACACGAGCCCCCGATGGGGAGGACTGTGGGCTTCTGGGGGTGGAAGCTCTCCTGCAGCCCCCCAATTGCCCCCTTTCCCCAGATGGCAGCCTGCGGCAAGTGCAGCCGGGCTGATGGCCAAGTGGTGTGATGTGCCCAGTGTGGGTAGTCCGAGCAATCCAAGCTAGGACTGCTTTGCAAGCGGGGCACCCCTGAGAACTGTCTGTCCGGGGTGGGGGTCGGGACCCTTTAAGCACAGCCCTCGGCTAGCCTGAGACAGCATCTCCACGCTCTAAGTTCTCCTCTGATGCCCTGCCGGCACTGCTTCCAGCCATCCTTAAGCCCGGTTCAGGGTCCACTTAATGTGGACATGCTAGTTCGAATTAGCAAAACGCTAATTCGAACTAGTTTTTTAGTCTGGATCCGTTAGTTCGAATTAGCTTAGTTCGAATTAACTAATTCGAACTAAGTTAGTTCGAATTAACGTTGTAGTGTAGACATACCCTGAGAGAGGAACCACCAAAGACCATTCAGAAGTACTCATGTGTAAAAATTAGTCTATTTAAATATGTGTTTATGGTGATTGCACAAAAACACTCAAGTCAAGTGTCAGAGAACAAATTGTGCCAAGTATTAATGGCAAATAACTTACAGTAGTTTCAGCTTGCACTACCTTGATAAGTCTGAGGAAAGAAGTGGGCTCCCATGCAGGTGCAGAAATTGATATAATTGAATTCAGTTATATCTCAAAGTCTAACACAGGTTAAAGAAAGTGTTAATGTTATCACACAATAGGCAGTGATGGTTACGAGACACAAAAAAGGTTGCAACTTGTAATAAGATCTAAAAGTTTTTCCCTCTATATCTTTCCCTACAGTATACCAGAGGTAAGCTCTCAACCCCTTCCCCAGTTTTGGGAGCAAAGGCTCACTGAATATTATCCCAACTAGGAGGAACTCCCATCACAGGACCATAACTTCGCTGGACTTCATTTTATTTTTCAATATCTATAGTGAGCCTATCATAAGTTCTCCAGGCATGCACAAAAAAGAAAAAACACCACACAGAACCCTCTAAAGTTATGCAGTGTCAAAAGTTCCTAACAAGCAGAAACCTTAATTGAACTCACTTCCTCAGAGAGAAACTGACTAAAAAGATG
Organism: Pelodiscus sinensis; assembly: GCF_049634645.1. Taxonomy (NCBI): domain Eukaryota; kingdom Metazoa; phylum Chordata; order Testudines; family Trionychidae; genus Pelodiscus; species Pelodiscus sinensis. The sequence continues at coordinate 51,638,877 of NC_134712.1, read as the reverse complement.
AATGCCACAGAGTGTCTAGGAGATCACAAAACTCAGTGTATTTTTCCAAGTGAATTCCAGAGTCAATAACCTATTGCTGAAAATTCCTTAACACCCCACATTTACAGATCTAAGGACTGCCAGCCTGAGCATTCACCTGCTTGAGGAAAGCATGAGGAGGCAGTCTCTAAAGACATCTGCATACTTGGATCTAAAGCTGCACAAATGCATTTTAAGTCTAGTGTATATGAGGCAGTGTAAACATCAACATGCTAGATTAAAACTGAGGCTCCCTTCAAGATTTTGACTCCCTCAGCTTAGCATGTGCTACAGGCTACATGCCTTACCTACATTAGACTTTGCAAATGTGTTAGCTAACATGTTTTAACTACACACCTTTAAATCCTCATTTAGACAAGGTCTTGGAGAGACAAGATCCAATTATAAGAGCTATTATGCATCAATGCGCTTGAATATGAAATGAAAGCCATTGCAGCTTTTCAGGAGCACTAGTGTAATATGCTTCATACAAGAAAAATCACTAAATAAGTTGTCATCTACATTCTGCACAATCTGAAGTTTTTGAATGGTCTTCATAGTGAGCCCCAAATAAGAGGATGGTAGAGTAATATATTCCTGAGGTGACAAAAGGATAAATAAAAATGGAAAGGACCACTTCTTGTAGAAAAAGCTATTACCTCCTGGCCTGCTGATAGGATATCTGGATAGTGGGCAAAAGGCAAGTATCCAAAAAGATTCTAAATTGTAATAAAAGTTTGGCATGTTTCCTCACCTTTGCCATTTTCCCTGAAGCCTCCAGCTTGCCATCATAACTTTGCCATAAATCTTATCTGAGCATCTGCTTGTTAGCACTCTTCCAAGCCCCAGTCATTCAGGCTATGTCTTCACTGCCAGTTCTTCTGGCAGAAAATATGCTAATGAGAGACTCATTAGCATAAGTTGTGATCTGATTAGCATATTTTCTGCTGGAAGAACTGACAGTGAAGACGAATCCTCAGACTTTACTAACTCATTCACTAAACCTTCTGCTGTAACCAGCAAATTTTCAATCTGTAAATAAATGTACAAATGGATAAAGTCATTGTGGCCTAAAGGATGAAAAATCAGAAATATTGGCATAATTTCTGCCAGTCACTGGAGGCATGGATCTTTGAGACAGTCTGACCCCAATGAAAGTATGCCATTAATTACCAAAACTGTACATAATACGTGTAAGAGCAAATTGTTCCCAGTTGGATTTATAACTGAAGCAGGAGCTTCAGTGATTTTACTGCCTGCCTTTAGTTAATATGGACTGTGACCTAATTGTAATTCCAGACGAAGTTCCACTTGCCCATTATTCTTTCTCCAACTTATCAAAGGCGTTCATTACCAGAAAAAAACAAACCAACCCAAAAGGTGGAATCTTTTACTTTGCTAGAGGCTCAGTAGAATGAAAGACATCTCTCCATACATGCTTTATCCTTGCAAGTATATTTTGAAATCAGCCTTCCCAAGACCAATCAGATTTGACCTATTGGGCCACGTGCCACCCTGTTTGAATATCTATAATATTAAACTGTTCAACCCCTACTGGAAAATAAGTAATAATGTTTCCCTTCTTGTATCTTATGACACTTTAAGAAGTATTGGTCCCTCTGATCTTTTCCATTCATGTGCAAAATATTTTTGTGTGCACCAAGGCATGTGTAAATGTGCACCACTAGTAGATACAAATACCTAGCTGTGGGTGGACTGCTAATCAGCTGGCTGGCCTTTGAATTTCTCCTGATCAGCTGCACAAGTGCATAGCTTACAGGGAGCACTGCTAATAAGATATACTTTCTTCCCCACAGTACACTATTTATCTTAGGCAGTGTCTCCATTACAGAGCCTATGCTGGAAAAGTTATGCTGAAATAGCCCTCTAACTTAGATGCAGCATACATCAACAGAAGGGCTACGCGTAGACTTCCCCCTCTTGCGCAAAAGAATATGCTAATGAGACAAAGCGGTGAATATTGCCACACCTCATTTGCATACTTAATGAGCCACCATTTTTGCTCAAAACCCCCCTCTTGTTCAAGAGCCGTTCTGCTGCTTTTTTTCAGTCAGAACAGCTCTTGTGCAAAAGCCCCTTGTGCAAAATGGCGGCTCATTAGGTATACAAATGAGATGTGGCGATATTCACCTCATTTGCATATTCTTTTGTGCAAGAGGGGGCAGTCTACGCGTAGCCAAGGAGTTTTTCTGCCAATGTAGGAACCAGAGTTGTTGATTCGAGTCCCACGACTTAAACTTGAGTCCGACTTAAGTCGCCTAGGTGACTTGACTTAAGACTCGACTCGGGTTCATTGCTTGTGACTTGACACTCAACTTGAGACTCGCTAATTTTGTTAAATAGACTTGGTGAAAAAATTGTCTGAAAATTGATGGCTTGTACAAAAGTGACTTGACATTTTTTAAATTAAGACTTGAAACTCGACTTGGGACTTGACTCGAAAGTGACTTTAAGGACTCGAGACTCGACTTGAGACTTGAACTGTAGTGACTTGAGACTCAACTTGGACTTGACAATGACGACTTGAAGACAACACTGATAGGAACACTGCTTCTGCAAACAATGTGAGCTCTGCTGACAGAAGCATTCTTATGTTGGCATGGCTGTATCAACACTGAAGGTTTTGTCAGCATAGCTGCGTCACTAGTCAATGTTGGTGTAGACCAAACCTCAGGTGGGGCAGAAATAGAACATCCATCCCATTATCTAAGAGGCTCCCTCTTCTAAGTAGTGTTCCAGTAAGTAGCCTTAAACTGTGATTGCAGTGGTATCTCCAGTCTGTCCATAACACTAATATTGCTCCTAAATATTGTTGGATGCTGTGTATGTTGATGAAGCCTAAACATATCTTATTCTTAAGACAATTTGTAATGAAGAATAGCAGTTGGTGGCATGACCTTTAGATATGTTATGCCTGTTTTTCACAAATGCTGAGTTGTTTGGAATCTACTTGACTTATGGTGTTGTAGATGCTCAGTACCTCTGAAAACCAGGTGTACTTACACCACATTTGAATTTGGTTCCTTAAATTTAAATTGTTCATTAGCTGATGAACAAACTAAGGATGTTCTGAACCCTAATAAAACTTTGTCATTTCTGTGTGAGACCATTTTATTCAAGAAATCTTTTTGTCACTTCTTGGTGCCTTTGCCTTTTTTCTCCTATTCGAATTCCTTGGGTGACAATGAGAAAAAGTGTATGTTCCCAAAGCTTCTTACAGCAATAACTGTGAATTTTATTCAGCAATAGAATACAGGTAAAACAGCACTGTAGTAAGAAAATGCAATTTATTTTAAAAATGGTGGAGAAAAAAATACATTCCTTAAAGGGGAAAATGTGTTTGATACATTGGCCTGATCTTGCTCTAGATTTAAAATAGATATATACCTTGCTACTATGAATCTTTGACAAAGAGCCAAATATTGCATTGCCAAAGGTATAGCATTTCATTTATTTCTGTAGGCTCAATAGTGGTTACTGGTAACATGTGTTTGTAGGGTGTCAGTTCTGATGGAATTTTTTTACCTGGCATGGGTCCAACTAATGTTGGTGTGAGTTTAAAATGCTTTAAAAATAAATCTGACTTTTGTGTTTTTGAGATAGAAATGTCATGCAGAGCGATAGACTGCGATTCATTTGTTTTCAGTCTATTTTGTTCAAGAAAAGTTGGGCTTTCTTAATTGTCTAAAACTAAATTTAACCCCCCCCCCCCCCCAATCCAGGACAAAATTCTCATGTTTAAAACAACTGTGTATTCATGAAAAAACATACCTATATTAGACAGGGGTGTTATCTTTTTCAGCCATTGATTGATTGATTAAATTTGCTTTGTCTGTAATGCCACTTAATTTGCATAGCAAGAAGACCTTCTTGCATGTATTTCATGTTTTAAAGTTTGATGTTTATCATTCTACCTTAAGCCAAATTGTGTCCTTACAGATGTATCTCTAAAAATTGTCCTTTTATTTATTTATTTTTCAAACCCTGAGGCCTTACATAAATCTGTATCTTCTCCATCTTGCTGCTAACATCCCCTTCCTCCTGTGGGCCCTAACCTGTTTGCTCTGCTGGGTTGGGGTCCCTCGTGGGCAATAGATAAGGAGTCTGGCAGGCGGGGAGGTGAGACTAGGAAAGGATGTATAACATTCCTCTTTCCCCGACTCCTGTGGAGATTTGCGAGACCTAATGCAACTCATGGATCCCAGGAACATTTAAAGCCAAAGGAGTCCAAGTTGGCTGACAGGGACCAGAGATCACTGCACAGAAGCATGATTCTCTAAGGAGTAGCAAGATCTGAGACTCCTTGATCTGAGAGGATCTCTGCAAGGTGAACCTCACTGAAATTCTTTTCCCATGCAAATTCTTTTCCTACTGAAAAGGGAATGATCTGGTTCAGAGAAAAGATCATTGTTACCCTGGTAAACATAAGGAATATATTTGTTTTGGATAAAATGACCCAAAGTGACCACCATCCTTGGATGCCCAACTTCACACACCCAGTGCCTGAATTCTCGGAGATGGTGAGCTCCTTCTGCTTCCACTGAAATTGCTTGAAGATGCTCAACATTTCGGGGACAAAGGTTTGTCTAGCTGAGCACCCAACAACTGAGACTCCTAAAATCAGTGGCCACCTTTTGGAAATGTACAAACATTCTTTCTCATGTGACTTGAAAAGCATGAAAAGTAACAGAAAAATCTCATCTGCTAATACATTAGGCCAAATTCTGATGTCAGCTACACCATTGACTGTAACATGGACAAAGAGCAAAAGTTGATCCATGCGTTTTTAACCTGGTGGAATTCACATTTATTTTATGTAAAGTAACATCAAAATAAAACCTGATATGATTTACTGACTATGTTTAATGCTGATAATTTTTATGACTTTACTATTTCAAAGGATGATAAAATTTAGAAAGATTCTGAAATTTGATAATGGTATGGATCATAAAGAATTTATAAAGAATAATGGTGCTAAAAGATAAGTTTTCACTATTCACCATTTGCTGAGCTTAGAAAGTAGCAAATATTTACTACCAGCTTCCAAGTTTCATTGTATATCTGGAAGCTTTATAATAACAGTTCATATTTTCTTACCCAACTGATAATGTGTTATTAATTCTGATAAAAAAAATCGTCCTACCAGATTCCTATGTTTTGTCCCAGGTTTGAAATTTTATGAGAACCAGACTATACATTCCTCTGCTGTTAGACAGTATTATTTTCAGAGATGCTAACCTGTTAGTGATTAACCCAGATTGGTGTCTTGGATGCTTGTGGTATCAGAAAGCTTTACCCTGGAGACTCCTCTGGTCCAAAGAGAATTCCACATTTGTGCTTAGAAAAGAAGCTCTGAACCTTTCTATATATCAAACCAATGGTCAAATCCTGCAGCCCTATGGCAGTTGACGGGAATTTTGTCTGTGTAAAGGCCGTAGGATTTGGTCCTTAGAGATTTATTTATTTGTTCATATAGGTGGTTAAATAATCTAAAGTCATATGACTTCATAGTGGTCAGAGCTGATCTACATAGTTGTTGTCATCTTTGTGTCTCAGTCAGTCTTACAGGAAAATTAAGTAAAACAAGCAGGGCCCCGGGGAAAACCAGATGCTGTGTCTTTTATATATGTTTTTTGAGGAAGGTGAATTACAAAGTATCATGCACAGTATGTATCATGGCCCAAAAGATCATATCAGATTTATTTTAGAAGTTAGCTATGACCTTATGACATTACAATTGGTAATGCCAGGAGGCAAATAGTTTGCTAAATTTATATTGTACTTTGCTCCACATAGCTCTACACAAGATGTCTCTGTCACCCTGACCTCACTGATCATTTCTCACATGTTCAGTTGCCTTTACCATGTTTGTATGCTTCATGAATCTCATGTATGATCTCCTAGCTGTTTGATAAGGAGCCAATTTTTTAGTTCCTTCTGCTGGTTGGATGTTGGGAGGTCAGTAACATTTAAAATAGCCATTAAAATACAAGATTTTTAAGCTGTTAGTTTAAGTGAGTCATAAATGGAATTAATTTGATTTACACAATGGTATTTATTTTGTGTGTCTCTGTCTGGGTGCATGCATGTATGCATTTGCTTACATCTATCAGATATCTACCTGTTTTGTGTCTCTATAAATAAATGCAGCTGATGTATTTTGTATAGATTGGGCCACACTGTTCTGGCGCCCTCGGGACCTGACTGCTCCCAGATGAAGGATTTTGCTGGAGAGTTTATTTACTTGGTTCCATAACATAAGAACTGGGGATCACTAAATGAAATTTTTAGGTAGCAGGTTTTAAACAAACAAAAGGAATTTTTTCTTCACACTGTGCACAGTTGGCCTGTGGAACTCCTTGCCAGAGGATGTTGTGAAGATCAGGACTTTAACAGGGTTCAAGAAAGAACTAGATAAATTAATGGAGGTTAGGTTCATCAGTGGCTATTAGCCAGTTGGGTAGGAATCGTGCCCCTAGCCTCTGTCAGAGGCTGGGAATGGGTGATGGGAGAGGGATTACTTCCCTGTTCTGTTCACTCCCTCTGGGGCCTCTGATATTGGACTGTTGGAAGACAGGATACTTTCCATACCCAGTATGGCCATTCTTATGGTCTTATGAGGCCATTTCTGGCCTCCCTGCCACCAGCCCCCTAACCCCGGCTTGGCTCCCACCTGTAGCCGGCCCCACTGCCTTGTGGGCCCTACTGGGCAGCCCCACTGCTGGCTGTCCTGATGGCCCGCAGGGCTCCCAAATCGTCAGCCCTCCACTGGGACTCTCTGGTTCTGGAATGATATTGCTGGATGAGAGTCCAAGTTTAGAGTGGTTCAAGCTGTACACCTTTTTATATACTATTCTTTTTATATAGTGGTTTGTAGAAGTGATTCAAAATGCCTTACAGAAATATACTATGGCTGTGTCTAGACTGCATCCCTTTTCTGTAAAAGGGATGCAAATTAGACACATCGCAATTGCAAATGAAGCGGGGATTTAAATCGCCCCCGCTTCATTTGCATAAACATGGCTGCCGCTTTTTTCCGGCTTGGAGCTTTGCCGGAAAAAAGCGCCAGTCTAGACGGGGATCTTTCGGAAAATAAAGCCTTTTCCGAAAGATCCCGTATTCCTTAGTTTAAGGGAATGTTTATGCAAATGATGTTTATTTAAATCCCCGCTTCATTTGCAATTGCGATGTGTCTAATTTGCATCCCTTTTACAGAAAAGGGATGAAGTCTAGACACAGCCTATATGTATGTATTTTAGGAGATCTGGATAGATATTTGTGTACTACTCTATGTATATGATACGCAATGTATGTTAGGCTTCCTCACTAAGCACTTGATTAGGGAAAAGCTCTCATACAATAGTTAAAGTATTTTTCATTATATTGGTGAGGGTTTTTTGGGTAAAGTTCAGAACTATATTTCTGATGCTATAAGGGCCACTTTCTCAGACAGCTCCCGTTATGATCCATGTTAGGAGGTTTTCCAACCAATCAACGATGGCTAAAAATACTGACTTTGAAGCAAGCCAGCCTAGAAGGAAGAAAGATTGGCGTGAGGCAGGATGCCAAAGGCATCCAGACAAACCCTGTACATCTGGGAGCTCTGAATCTGATTGTGGGAGGAGAGCAAATGAGCTCACTTGCTTATGCACTTTCAGTTTTTGGGCCATTTTTCTATGTTGAGGTCATGCTGTCTACAGGGGGTGTAACATCTCAGGCTGGAACTGAGAAGGGCAGAGAGATTCCAGCCTAGATGAATGTCAAATTTTATTTAAAATTGAAGAGACTTGTTTCTGGGGAAGGCAGCCTTTTAATTGGAGGAGTCTCCTTTTTCCTCAATCCCCTTTTTCTGTGGCGGTAAAAATGGGATCATTTTTGACCCCATGATGTGTCTGTTCTTATTCTCCTTCTCTGAGCTCTGAAACAAAGCTGTGACAGGGAGAGCTGTTGATATTTTTTTCACCTGTAAACTTTTCACTGCCTTGTTGGATGTCATTGTATCAGTGCATTAACCCACACTCCACATTAGGACTTTGGGGGAGACCATGGGAGTAACAACTCTTCTTTTCAGATGAAGACTATCCAAAAGGAAATGGAGACTGAGTTTCTGAATTAAGGAGGGTGCAAACTTTTGTTTATGTGTGTTGATTTACAGAGTGCCTATAGCCATAGTAGCTGTACATTATGAAGTGTAGCATTTTGTTGAAACGTGACTGAGGCCTTTCTATATGTTGCTTGGGGGTGAATTAATTTACATAAAAATAAACAATGTGGCTTTTTGGTTTTGTTTTGTTTGTTTTATCAAAATGTCATTTTGGTAAATTATTCCCTAGACATTGTTTTGAAGCAGCACACTTTATTGTTTCCCCTTAAATTACGCACACAATAAGTATTCAATGTTTGTTGTAGCCATGTTGGTCCCAGAATAACAGATAATCTAAGAATAATGATAAGGAACCTAAAAAAGCTGCCTGAATTTGAATTTAGGTGATTTTTTTCATTTGAGAAAAGGATCTTATTGAGATAGGATTATGGTGTGTTTTCTCATTTCTGCATTTCCCCATTGTCTCTAGTGTCTGCCCTTTTAAATGATCACTTGCCTGTGTACTGTATGTAGTTAAATGGAGAGTCTCCCAGGTGTGATCAGCCTTTTCAGTGTCCTTGCTGTTTCTTGGCAGCATGGGAGGGGTGATCTATGTCTGCATGCTGGTGAGGTCCATGTGGTGAACCATTAAACAAAATGACGTGTCACCAGCCCAGGCAGTTGGTTGATTGCCAAACAGTAATCCAGAACAATTAACTATCAAATATTTGAGTACTCTATTATTCCAAGGGATCTGACTGCAGCCACCTGGAAAATGCAGAGAGCTCAAGAGAGGTGGATTGATCAACATGTTAATGTTCTTTTTGGTGTGCTCTTGAATAGGTTTGTTTGGATTTATGGGATTTGGATATCCAGTGCTTTTGAAGTGGCATGTTAATGCTCAGATTCAGCTTTATTTTCATTCCAAGGTGGGGGTCCCTTAGCTGTGTAGGAATAGAATTTCATCCTCTCCCTAGTTCCACTATCCTCCATCAACCTCTTGAAGGGGAATTGTCATGGTAGCCTAAGTCTGTATCTCATTGTCAGTTTCTCAGGGAATGATGTGTTGGCGATTGCTTGCCTGGACACATGTTTTAACTGTTTACTTTTTAAAAAAGATGCTTGTAATATTTTGCAATATATCATTTTAAATGTTACTTTTATTACTGAGGGTGCAGAGATGCAAAGTTTTACTGGAGTATCACCAGTCCTGCAATCGGCAATTATAGTAGACTTCCGATAATCCAGAACCTATGGGACCTAGGTGGTGCCGGATTATCACATATGCTGGACTATCAGGAGGTACTATAAGGTGGTTTTATATATATATACCGTATACATTATATACTGTATATAAAGTGTTCTTAACCCTTTTTATTGTACATACTGTATACAGTATACTGTAATGTTTTAGTTTTTTTAAGCCTTTTTTACCCTTTTTGCTCAGTTCAGCTGCTGCCGCTGTTACCTTGTGACTAATTTTTTGCAGAAGCTCACTCACTAGGCTCTTGCCATTTTGATGCCGGACTATCAGGAGTGCCGGACTATTGGATGCCGGACTATTGGAGTTTTACTGTAATATAATTGTAAAACTCCTTTATAGTCAAAATCCATCCCTTTGTAAATATAAGTACATATAGGAAATGACCAAACATCTTGGATGTTTGTGGATATTTTGTAGCTTGCCACAGTTAATTAGATAACAGCATACCTAATGTAGATAAAGGAGTGTTTTGAATGTTAGTGATAGGCCTAACATCTGACAACAGGTCTTTTTATGGCTTAAAATCCTCTTCGAGTTTGATTCATCCATTGGAGCAACTAAGCTTGTGATGGGAGTGGGGTATAAGAGGGGTTTCACCCTTGGTCTCATTCAGAGGTTCTGCAACTAGAGATAGCTCTGGACTACACTGGTATATTCTCTAGGAATTATTCTGGGGATGTTCTATGGCCTGTGCTATATAGGAAGTTAGATTAAGTGATTGCAATGGTCCCTTTTACTTTTAAAAAAGGTAAATCAATATTTGGAAAAGCAGAATACATACAAATCAGGAGATCCAGATAATAAGCATACAGTAGTCTTAAAACATAGATAATGAATTTACATAATCACTTGCAATTGTTTGTGAAAAGCCAGGGACAACTGGGGAGTTATCAAAGAACTGGGGAAAAGTACATCTAATACTGGCCTGTATGAAAGGAAAGAATGGTATCCGTGGCAATTATTGTGGTGTGGCTTGCTGTTTTATCTATTATTTTCCAGTAGTGTGACGAGTGCTTTACTGAAACTATGAAAACACGTCATTCTTTGCCTAAAAGCTTCCCATATATTTTGGATGTGACACAATGGTCAGGGTGACAAGGAGTAAGGAAAGGGGTGGGCTGGGGAAGGGAGAGGGATAAAGGAATACAGTTGTGCTGTCCTTCTGTTTCTGTATATGCAACTCTTGATGGCTGAGTAAAGTTTTTTGTGAAACTGAGCAATAACATGGACAAGTTTAAACATAATAAATCATGCCAGGTGTTCTGGGTAACTTGTTTGAATTAATTAAAAGTGGAGGGAAGAAATGATCTTTGGTCTCTGCCTTTATGTAGGGCTTGATAAAGAGTTGCACAGAATTGTTTTTGGGGCACAGGAGGGCACATCAAAATGTTCTTGGTGTGAGCATTGTCACATGGATTTAAAATTGTGTCATTGGTGGATTGGAATAGGGTGAGATGTCCAAAGCTGATATGTAAGGATCAGTGATGGACCCACTGTGTTGGTCTCTAATTAAGGATTTAGAAGGAGAATGAGTAGTGTGTTCGTTAAATCTGCAGTTGATATTGAATTAGGAGGTGTTGCCAGCACTACAGAGGACAAAGGAAAAGATAAAAAGGAGTGTGGACAGGTTAGAAGTATGGACAGGAAATAACAAAATGAGATTCCACTAGGCAAAATGGAATCCAATACATCTGTTGAAATAATAATGAAAAACACAGTCATTCAACAGGAGAGAGATGCTTGTAAAGAAGTGATGTTAAAAAAAAGGCCTACGGGTAATAGTGGACAGCAGATTGGAAATGAGTTTTCCATCTGATATAACAACCAAAAGAAAAGCCGGTTCTATTTTAGATTGCATCATATCATGGATCAGGAAGAAGAGAGTCCCTCTCTGTATGCTATGGTGAGACTTCAGGTATAATATAGCACACAGTTCTGGACACCTAATAAAACAAGCACATATAATAATAAGAATAATCATTAGAAGCTCTGTCATTTCAAAATGAGAAGGGATAATGTGCTCCAGAATAGACTATAGGAAACAGTACTGCATTGGTAGCAAGATAAACCCTTATTAGGCTTCTTTTTAGATCTAATTTCCTTGAGCCTGTGCAAATAAAGGAAAATGAACAACAGTGATTGTTTGCCTATTTTCACATGACTAAATATGTGGACTTTCTGGGCTGTATTTTCCACTGTGATTGCATAGCAGTAAGCTAAACATAATAAACTAGTCCAAGAAGGATCAGTGGTGCTAGGTGACCTTGTGGTGGGTAGAGGTGGTAAATGGGATCTTATTGTTACTCCTTTTGCCTAACCTAGCACGTCAGAAGGTCTGGTCACAGGAAAGGGACACCATTAGAATCCTCCTACATCAATCCTTAGTTGCATTCTTGGTCCTTAGGCCATTTGCAGCTGGTGTTCATTATGGCATCCTGGCCTAACACAACTTCAGGGTCTTGACCTTGTTTAGAGTTGCACCATGATTGAGGTAGTAGTAGTCATGAGTAATGAGCAACAGTTGTACACTACCTCTGACCTGAGCTATGTAGACATCCCAGGATCTGTCCCTCTTAATTTGAAGCTATAGTCTTCATAGTAAATCCAACCCCTTCTGTTTATAGCAGGCGAGGTTAGTAGTTTTACTCAGCCATTGGCATAAGTGACTCATCTCTTTTCAGTCAGTACAGCCTCTGCTGAGGCAGAGCTGCTTGGAGAAAGGAAAGAAGCTATTTAGCCTTTAAATAAACATCTCATGGAGCTAGGGGAGCATGAAGAGAGGTAGTAATGGCTGCAGTTATTGAACTGGAGCCCATGCTGTTGTTATATGTTGGGGAAAATTAGGGACAACCACATCTCTGTCCAGATAGGTCTGGGAGCTCAACTCTTCTCCCTGACAGTGGCTGCTGCCACCCCACACAGCTGCCTCTTTATCAGAGGCAGTAGCACAGGGCGACAAGCAGCTGGTCCACGAGGGGTGCTGGTTTTTAAACTGGCCCCCTTTGCAGAACAGCTCCCGCCTGGCACCCCATGCTGCTGCTTCTGATACAGAGGCAGCAGTGCAGTGGGGTAGTGGGCTCCTTGGGAGTGGGACTAGAGCACACTTGCTGCTGGTCCCGCCCCGGGGACTATAAAATAGTCGACTTATCAATAAGATTTCATGAGGTTACTCGACTATTCAATTAACTGATATTTAACATCCCTAATCTAGCCCTGTAGCCAAATTATGGCTGCTCCCTATATGGATGCACTAACGAGTCAAATGGGATGCCTGTGCTATGACACTGGGCACTAAATAAATACAGCTCTTTCACTCATACCTTCAGCAAAAAGGTCTATCGTAGTTATTTATATAACAGTAGTGTCTAGGCAGGGCTACTGACATATTGATAAAAGAAGAACTAGGAGGAATATGTATTCCAGTATTGTTTAATAATATCTCCAAACAGGGATTTTTAAATGCTATTACTGTTATTGAAAATTCATATATATTAAAGTGAATGTACGCTCCTACTTTCTCACTTTCTCTGGCATAAAAACATATCTGTTCATGTCAAGAGGGAAAAGAGCATGGAAGGGAGGGATTGGTTTGCTAACCTTCAGTAAATTGTCAATACAGTTATGTACCTGCTCTGACACTGGCCATTTTTAGTTATGGTACATGAACCGGTCTTGCAGCCTTATGTTGTCTTTTCTCTCTCTTGTTACATAGATATTTAAATACCAGTTACTAAATAAATAGCAGAAACAGAATTTCACCATGAGATGAATATCACATTCTAACTTGCATAGGTGGCCAGATTATGGTCCTGTAACTTTATAATATCATCCTTTTTCACCTTCACTTTATGCTTATTAGCAGTTCACTTACCCATAGAGGGGGAGATTGATATGGTCAGAGGTCGCCTGATGATGTGCATCTATTTATAAATAGCAAAACAAACACACACACTCAGCCTGTGTCTAGACTGGCAAGTTTTTCCGGAAAATCATCTGCTTTTCCGGAAAAACTTGCCAGCTGTCTACACTGGCCACTTGAATTTCCGGAAAAGCACTGACGATCTCATGTAAAATCATCAGTGCTTTTCTGAAAAAACTATGCTGCTCCCATTTGGGCAAAAGTCTTTTTCCGAAAGACTTTTGCGCAAAAGGGCCAGTGTAGACAGCATAGTACTGTTTTCCGCAAAAAAGCCCCAATCGTGAAAAAGGCGATCGGGGTTTTTTGCGGAAAACCGCGTCTAGATTGGCCACGGACACTTTTCTGCAAAAAGTGCTTTTGCGGAAAAGCATCCTGCAGAAAAGCATCCTGCCAATCTAGACGCACTTTTCCAAAAATGCTTTTAACGGAAAACTTTTCCATTAAAAGCATTTTCGGAAATTCATGCCAGTGTAGACATAGCCACACAGTTTTCACATCCAAGATATTAAGGGTTGACCACTGCATCACATATGCAGAATGAGAATTTGAGGAACATATTCTCACATACCTGGTTAAACCAGCTAAAGATTTTGACAAGTGCATGTGAACACACATCCTGTATTTGAAATCTCAGCTGAGCCTACAAAATTTCTCCTTTGTCAGCAGAGCCAGAAAGATCTAGAAGTTGCATATTGGGCTGCAGAATAAAGCCCCTTAAAGGTTTTTTTAAACTCTGTCCTTAAAGTATCTATGTGCTTATCTTCTTACCAACATACAGATTTGTGCATTTGTACTTTAAAATTTTCTTTTGAGGGGAGATAGTTTTTAAAGACACCGTTTTTCTACTGAGAAATTTATAAAAGCAAACTCAAATCCTGGAAAGACTGGGGGAAGCACTCATCTGGAGAAGGGAAAAAAAATTACAAAGTTATAAAGTGTCCATTCACAGCTCCATATGTGCACACACTGTACCTCTCACTAATGTCAATAGCAGCCTTGCACGCATATGGAGAGGAGACTGCTTCCCTAAGTCTTGAATCTGAGAATCTCCCACTACAATCAAGTGCGGTGCCAATAGCCAGCCACAGGTATATACCTCATGAGTGAGTGAAAATGTGACTGACATGTGGTGAATAAGAATTCAGGGATATGATGACAGCTCTACATCTATGACACATTCATCCCATGGGCACAAATACATCTGCTGTGGATTTGGATGCTTTTGTTATTATTATAACATTAAAGGTATTTAAGCAAAAATGATAAATGGAAACACAAGGCCTCACAATGAGGTTGAACTGTAATGTGGGGATTGGTGTGTATCACAATAATGGAGGGACATTCAAAGAAGAGTTTAAGAGCCTTTTTAGTATAGAATTGCAATACTGTATCAAATAAATAACTTCATTTGTTTCTTCAAAGGTTCTTTTTTTTCCTGGTAGTAGATTCAGAAAGTAGAGTTGTCAGATACACATACAGAGTATGTCTACACTACAGCTGGGAGAGTGCCTCCAGGGGCAAAGTAGATGTATTCACTAGTTTTGCTGCAGCTAGTGCACTAAAAATAACCATGTGGATGTTGCTACAACAGCAGAAGCTTGGGCTAGCCAAGGGCTGTATATATTAAACATCTACACACAGATACATAGCAGCAAACTACCTGCCCTAAGAGGGAATCCCCTATGGTTTTGGAGGTGCCTTGACTTCCCAGAACTGGTTAACACTCTCTCTGGTGTTTCTTAGGAATTACTAAAAGCTATCTTGCTTTTGCATTTCATGTGAAGCACAGTAAATGGGTGAGAAATTAAGTAAAAGCCCAAGAGAGGATCAAAATAATTTATACCATGCCACAGACATTTCAAGTCTTGCAGTCTCTGAGCAACCACTTGCTGAGCTGACTAGCTCAGAATGGTAAAGTATACTCCATAAATCAGAAATCCAAGTCAGGCTTTCTGAAAAAACATTATTTTGCCAGTATTTTTATTAAAAACAGTACAAAATATGTAGTTTAACATAGGCCTTTTGCAGGCTTCTAGGAATTTGGGGATTTTGATAAAACAAACTTAATTGAAATGAACAAGCAGCGTATTTAGAATGATATATAGTTATCATTCTTTCTGAGAACAGCCCTGATAGTATTTCAGTGCTATTTAAAATGTAGCATTAACAGGATATCTAAAAACATATGCTTATTAAATGAGGATTTATTTGGTTTTTAGGAATAGATTTTAAAGTATTTCTGTGTGAATTTTTGCTCATAAGAGGCATAGGAACCACACCAATGAAAATGGAATTCTTCTGTTCATCTGCAGGAATGGGTAGTCCACAAGCATTACAGGATAGTGTGCTGTGCAGCTTTGTCTCATACCCAACCCCGAGGAAAGATACAGCTTCCAGGAATGAGGGTGTAGTTCACTCATCATTCCCCTTCAGTCTTGATCTTTGGTGAGGCTGCAAATTACTGCCAGTTGTGGTGGTGGCTGAAACCAACCCCCCCTCCTCCTCCATGGCTTTTACTGAGACTATTGAACAGCATCCCATATCAACAGCTATTGGTTAAAGTAATCACAGTTAAATTACATATTGCACACAAGTAGTTTACCTGCAAACAAGATGTCTGATTTTAGTGAAAAAAAAAATCTGATGTTCCAAGTAAACATACTTGCTAGATTGGAAATAATATTTAGTGTGAATAATTTATTCAGACCAGTTTATGAATGTTGTTAGTTATCCAACTAATAGTATCTAAGGAATTAGCTGTAAGATCATGAATCGGATTCGA
>NC_134712.1:51537790-51617790 GCF_049634645.1 Pelodiscus sinensis | reverse complement strand
TGTGCTTAAGAGGTCTTGTTTTTTCAGTAGTATGTCAGAGTGTGCAACTGCACACTACCTCTAATTCACTTTACCAGTAATCTAAGACACAATCAGTTGTCAGTCTCCTGTATCAAGGCAATTGGGGTGGGGTGATGGGGGGATAAGAGTAGAGAGGGGAAAAAAAAGGTTAACTCATTCAACAAGCCAAATGATATCAGTGAAGAAAAATTCTTGTAATAAGGATAGTGTTTTAATAACCTATGCCATATCTTTTATAAGTCCCTTGCTAACGCTCCTTAGTTTAGCAGTTTTTATTCATTAGAATGGAAAATAAAAAAGTCTCTTTTTTAACTGTTGGCTCTTATCTAGCCTTCTCAAGCTCCATCCTGGCTGGATGCCAAACAATTCCAAAAGCATTTGGGACTAAAGGTTGCAAAGACTCTGCAGTGATTTTCACAGAGATAAGAGTGTATGTTATGAAAAAAATGTAATGCTGTTTGGAGGGTGTAATTAATGGTAGGCAGTAATTAGTAGAAATAATGGCAAATTCAAGACATAAGGGTTTATTTATAATAATTGAAAATAGCATTGCGTGGGTATGGTTAGTTTTTTGCCTTTAAAAATCCTTTGTTATAATTGTATCAAAGCTATAGGCTTTACTTTAAGCTGTGTAGAATCTGGTAAATATTTTGTTTTGCAGTAAAACAGGTTAACGGTCTAGTGAACTTATCTGCATTACAAGTCAGATTGATTTACACTGGACAATTTAAAGGCAAGAAAACTATGGGGTTATGAAGTTGGTTCAGATACCAGATAAAGAACATTTTTTCTTTTCTTTTCTTTTCTTTTCTTTTCTTTTCTTTTCTTTTCTTTTCTTTTCTTTTCTTTTCTTTTCTTTTCTTTTCTTTTCTTTTCTTTTCTTTTCTTTTCTTTTCTTTTCTTCAAAAACTGACAGCCTGTCTTCTGATTTGGCTTTAGAAAATGTAGAATCATTTAGTTCATATGTCCTCAAGATATTTCTCTACTTTTCTCCAGATAAAATGGTTAAGTTGCTACTTTTACACATTGGTTAGAGTTAGGAATGATCATTTCTAGTTCTACAGATTGTTTACACAATAGCCCACCATCACTCTCTCACAAATCCTAACCTGTGACTTGGGCCTTCAGGATTTGGGCTAACCTGATGAGGTACTGAGAACCTTCAAATCCCACTGTTGTCAATGCTGAAGGCACTCAATTGGCAGAGCTCACCAACTCTGAGGCACTTGGCACTTTGTAGAATCTAGACCCTTAAGGCTACATCTACGTTGCACTCTGTTGCGCAAGAACATATGCAAATGAGGCAAGGCGATGAATATCACCACACCTCATTTGCATACTTAATGAACCGCCATTTTTGTGCAAGGGGCTTTTGCACAAGAAGGAGCAGTCTACACACTCCTTCTTGTGCAAAAACCCCCTATTGCACAAGAGCTGTTCTGCCTGAAAATAAGCAGCAGAACGCTCTTGTGCAAGAGGGGGTTTTTATGCAAGAAGAAGTGAAGACTGTTCCTTCTTGCACAAAAGGCCCTTGCGCAAAATGGCAACTCACTAAGTATGCAAATGAGGCGCAGCGATTTTCATCGCTGCACCTCATTTGCATATGTTCTGGCGCAACAGAGCGCAATGTAGATGTAGGCTTAGGGTGTGTCTACAAGAGCAGGGCTTTGCTGAAAATAAGTTACGCAAATTGAGCTACATCAATTGCGTAGCTTATTTCAAAACAGCTTTTATTTTGAATTTTGGTGCTGTCTACACAACACTTATTTCAAAATAGAGCACTCTTCCTCTAACTTCCCTTACTCCTCATAAAATGAGGGTTACAAGAGTTGGAGTAAGAAGGCCTCCAGCTTGACAGTATTTTGACATTGTCGAAATAACTGATGGCAATGTAGACATGGCCCATGTTATTTCAAAATAATTCTAGTTATTTCAAAATAATGTTGCTGTGTAGACATAGCCTTAATTTCTCGATCGATTTATTTTCCCCTTTCCACAATGACAGCTGTTAGTTTAGTTATTTTTGTATGAAATAGAATATAACACAGTAAGTAGCTTTTATATTTAGAAAATTAAATTAAATTTCAAATTAAATTTCTTTCCAAGATAAAAACTGATTTTATTTTCTTTTGGCTCCCTCGCCCCCTTTCATGAATTACATTGGGAGGAGGGGTTAAAAGTACTGTACTCACTTTTTATCACTATGCAAAATATGCCTAGAACACATGCGTTTCAACTGGCATTAGATATAAGCAAATTTCCAGTTGTATTTAAATGTGTGACTATAAAATATTTCTACTGGAATTTCCTTACCAGTTAGCAGCTGTTACAACAGTCTCCAAACATCTATTAAGTAAAGGAGGACATTTTGCAATATAGATTAATAGAGAAATGAGCAAGAAGATGAGATGGGGGGAAAAGGCTTGGATACAAGTACTTTTTGTTCTTCATTAGAGAAGTGTATAAACAGACAGCTTTTCAATATAAGTATTAGGCTTCAGTTGAATTCCATAAATTATATTGAGTGGAGCTCAACATGTTTAATTTCAGACATCACCAGCACTAATCAGATAGGGATTTTAGAAAACAATTTATTCCATTTCAATGGAATTTCCATTTTACTAGCTGTAATCTCAGATATGTAAATGGTAGCCAAAGCTGGATGTGATGCTTCAGTTAAGATTTTTTTTTTTTTTTTTTTTTTGCCCATTGTTTCTTCTAGCATCTTCTTGCCAAATCTTCTGGAGCGCTTGTAATTTCCTCTGTACAGAGCCCAACAGGCTCATCAGCAGCAGAAGGTAAACATAATAGATGTGAGGAATTTCTGGAGATTTATGAGGTTTAGCTTTCTGAAATGTACACTGTGTCTGGCAATCCTAGTACGTGGCCACATGTGGACTCTACGAATTGAAAATGTTATAAATGGGGCATCGTTTAGCCCTTGTTAAGAATAAGATTTAGGAACAAAAGATGCATTCTGTGATTGCATTTAAAAGTGTTTTTTGCCCTGCAACTGTACATTTTAGTAAAAAAGGATAATCATCTGTGAGCTTAAGCTTTTATAAAAATGTTTGTGAAATTTGGCAAACTGATTAATTTCCCCATTATTTAATAAATTAATCTCTCTACATCCAGTAACCCCTATCTCCTCATATTGAAACAATCAGTCCAGAGATCATTATACAGTATCCCAAGAATATAAAAACTACTCTGAAACTAAGAAGTTTGGCATTAGAGGGATTTGGCATCAGAGGCTGCATAGCAAAAAATGTAAGAGTACAAGCGTCATAACTGTACCATTATTCTAAACACTAATTTGTTCAGTCCTGCCATCTGTTTATGACAATGGAGTTGAAAAACTGCAATCTATCAATCCATCACTTTATTGAACTGAAAAACAAAGTTATATTAGTGAAGGCAGAAATATGCCATCCTAATGATCATGATAATATCACTGCATGTTGAAGTGATCTTTTAACCTTTGTCAGTAGGCTAGACTGATATTAATTAATCAGCTTGAATGCTGTCAACATCTCAAGCACTAGTTTGCTCGTTCCAATTCAGCGGCAGGCATTTCTCTGCATCTTTTTCTTTTACATATCTAGCTAGAAGAGGCTAGAAGAGCATTAGCAGAACAGGAGAGTGTGAGAGGCCTCTTCTTCCTGCCCATTGTTTACCTACAGTATTGCCTGATGGAAGAGCTCATGTCCATAGGCTTAGTTTTATCATGACCCATTTCATCACCATTCTCAAGGACTTGCACAAATGAGAGATGGGATCTTATGGAGATAATTATTGCTGAGAACATCACTTTAACCCGCATCATCTTTCACAGTACACTGACAGAGGGGGAAAGGTAGCCTTTTGTCAGAGATGTGCTTAAACAAAAGCTTGTCTGACTTCTGAGGTGAATGACACTTGAAATGTTGCTGCTTGATGCATTTAATATCTAAAGAACTTTGCATGGCTGTCTTGTGCTTTTGTTTCTTCTGAGTGATAATGCTTTAGGATGCTTCCAACCATAGCTTAATTACTAAGACTGAAATAATAACCATTTACATATCAGCTTTAGGCCAATAACTAACTCTAATGGATAGTGTTTTATGAAAGTTTTTTGTGTTGTTTTTTGTTGTTTCTCCCCTTTCACTGACACTATGAGCACAGACTAAATCTGAGAGAATGAATATTTTTATCTTCCAGCACTCATGTGTGTTTCATAAAATGCATGGGGAACTTAAAAGCATAGTAGTATTTTTGAGCTTCTCGGTGAAGATGATAATTTAAAAAAAACAGGGTATAAAATACCTAGCTATCATTGGAAAACAACACTTAATTATTAATGAAACCAAGACATTGGCTTGGGATAATATGAGATTGCTTATTTACGGGAGATTTTACAGCAAAGGTAAATAATAATATCTCTTTAATAATGTAGCCTGCATAATGCGTGTCATTAAGATATTTCTTAACACCAAAAATACAAATAATACTTCTAACTCCTCTGCAAAATAGGTGTTACAAGGTTTTTTTTTTTAAAAAAAAAAAGGTTTTATGTTCATTTGTCACTTGAAGCTATTGTGGAAGTGGCATTAGTACCTCACAATTCCATTTTGTCTGTGAAAGTAATGTTTGGAAACTCAAATAACACAATGATGTTAATTGAGTTCTTTATAATCAGACCCCTATATATATAATATTTATATTATTTTCTGTGCAGGGTTTTCTTTTCCTAGAAGCGTTTCTTATCTACTAGAATTTTTGTTTGACAAATGAGATTGGATTACTAAGTCACAGCAGTATATACTGCTTGATATATTGCTGTAGGATTGATAATTGAAAAAAGAAATGCAGTATTTGGGAGTTAATTTTTTTCTAATAGATACAAGAAAATAATACTGCATACTAGATTTTTTTTCATGTTTGTTATCTAAGCTTTACCAGGTTTAGACTAGTTATTGACTCAGTAAATGTAAAAAATGTTGATATGCTGTCAATATTAATGTAGATGTCAGACCAACACTAGTCCCTAATGTATGTAAGAGCAAGTATTTTTTACCTTGATACAGAAAGGCAGTCATGTGTGAGATTTAATATACATCCTAATCTATCTTGTCATTGCACTAGCCATGGGTGATGTGCTAATGTATGGGCAACCATTTTCTTTTTCTCTTCACACAATGGAATAGATACACATGAATGACAGCCAAGTCTCCACTCTATAATTATTTGGAGGGCAGTTAGAATGCATAGCAGGAACACAGTAAATTTACCTATGCACTTAAAGATGACTTTTTAGAATTTCCAGTGAGTCTGAACATATCATTAACAAACACCAGTAATGCTGCATAAGGTTCATAACAAATGCATACTTAGGAATTGGTCATTTAAAACTCGGTCAAACATATTTGAATGTGTGCATGCATATTGCCATTATAATTCCCTTGGTAAAATAGATCTGTTTTACAATAAATGTGGTAACAAGTGCAGCTGAAAACTGAATATGCAAATAAACCCTTTAATTAAATGTATATTTTATACTTATTTTCATTTCCTCTCTTCTGCATTTACCTTTAAAATTGTGAACAATCAGGAAAATGTGGAATCATGCATATAAGTTGACACACTGTGATATAAGCAAGCAAAAAATTAATGTCCGTAGCATGTCTCATCTTTTGTGCATGTTGGCAAAAACCAGAAACCTGAATATTACTTCTTTATATAAAAGACATTTTTGATGAGATGGCAGTTTCCTAAGCAGCAAGTTTAAAATTTCATATTTCTTTATGTAGCTTGAGTCAACAAATCTTTGACTTCATATTAATTTATAATATAGTTTCCTTTTGTTCCTCTTTTCCAACTATAAGGAACAGTCTTTACACACTGAACCTGTCTTTGTGCTAGAGAAAATGAATAGGGGGCAACTGTCCCAATCACAAAGATAAGCAGCTGTCTGCACTTCAGTATTTGTTTTTTTCAATATGTGTTAGAGGTGTTTCCCTTTCTCCTTTTTTACTTGGATGCCTTTATGAGCAGTTCAAAGTTATTGCTTTGCACACTCAGATATTGTGTACAAAAGCAAAATTACTGTATACATTACTAAAAAATCTAAATTAAAGACTGGTGTAATTTCAGCTCTGTATACCGTGTACAAAATTTTGCTCATAGAACTTTTTATGGAAATAAAGTTCCATGGGGGGCAAGGAGGAGCCCTATTTTTAGAATGTTATACTATCCCCATACTACTTAGGTTTCCTACAAGTGGCTCTTCTTCTCTGAGAGTGGCTAAATTGTTTCCTTATGTTTTCATGGGGCAGGTAGGTGACCACTGACAATTACAACTTACAAAAATGACTATGATTATGGACATTAACATACTTGACTGTGGCTATTATTTTTATTTGAGATACAAAGATGTTCAGTTGACTAAAGGTATTAAGAGAAGATGTTTTTATCTTCATGGGCTGCTATAAAAATTACAATCAATGAAAAGCTACTCTGATGCACCAGCAAAAGGCATTCACATGTGGTGGGAAGCAGTCAGTTGCAATTTTGTGAGAGTCCCCTGTAAAGCCGTGCTATGAGCAGCTAAGCTGTATGCTCACTTCTTTGTATGTCTGTCTGTCCAAAACTCACTGTAAAATCTGAATATTTCTCAAAGTCAATTAAAAGAACAATATGCTATGGACAGGATTCCATTGATGCTTTACTTGGTCTGAATTTTTACTTATGTGAGCAGTCACATTGACTTCTATGAAGCTGATTACATGAGTAAAGCTACTCTCCTTCTTAAGTGTTTGCAGGATTAAGCCCTGGAAGAAATTGAAACTGTGATGAGACAGAGATGATAGCAAAGCAGTTTGGCATGCAGTAGAGATACTCATAAACTAATGGGTTTAGCAAGGTGAACATCTTAAGAATGTACATTTAAATGGGTAATCAGCCAGCCCTTGTTTAACTAACACCACAAAATCTGCAGTCAGCTAAGATTAGGGTGTAAATTAAATCTGAATTTCCTGCAACTCACCTTGTTGTATATTAGTGATATTGCACAATGATATGACAGCACCAAGATACTATGAGCATTAGTGAAGCAATAGATGTTGCTTGAAGGTCATACATGATATAGGCACAACGCCATTGATTTAGATAAGAGTTTAAGTGTTAATCATTTGGGGTTTTAATTAGATCCTTAATTTTATTTTAGTTTAGGTTTTCTGTGATTTCATTTCCTTTATTTTAAGCATTTTAAAAGCATTCATGTAGAGCATGAGATTACAAACCAACTCATTTAGTGTCCTTGCAGCCTGTCATGTTAATATGTAAATACATGTGCATATGTATTTAGACAATCTAACAACATGTATTATTTACATTCTGTAAGAGCTGCTTCCGAGCCATTACAGTCTATTATGTAAATATGTATTTAGACTATATTTAAAAGGCATAATATTTTTTTAATTTCATTGGATTTTTTTTTTTACTTGATAGGTCATAATGGCTAGGATGCTTTATGTAGTACCTCATAATTTATTTCAGTCTTTATTATAGATGTTGCTGTGATGTTAATATGAATTTGTATATAACACATGCTGTGAGAAGTTACTATGCACATAAAGATTAATAATTCACATATTTTAAATGGAAAAAGAACATCAAAACATATTCGTTCACATAAGGGTGAAATTCACCCTTTTCTGCAGTGGGCCAGCCCAAAGTCCAGCCATCAGTTATATCTCACTTAAGCCCTGAAAAAAACATTTTAAGTGGAATTTAAGAGGTTCATAGGACTTGTGCCAGTCATCTGCAGAGGGATGAATTTAATCAATAAAAGCATAATACATTTCAAATTGCTCCCTGTTAGCCAGAACTCAATTAGCAGGTCTTCCCAGGAAAGACTCCATGGCCACTTTGCTAGTAAGCCAGTCAAATATCTGTTACTAGAAAGGTATCTCATAGAAACCATGACAGCCTCATGTAGAGAATCCAGCCTGCTTGGGGTACTTAACTAGTCTGCAGACTCTCACTGCTTCATGTTGGGAAAAAAAAATTATGACCTCGTAATTGTAAATTTAATGCGCCAAATCTTAAAGTGAGAGTGAAGTAATGTAGTGTGCTCTTCCTGAGTCTGCAATTAGCTTTTAGAGGTGTCAATCCCTCTACCCCACAGTAATCTTATTGTACTGATAACTCTCAAGGTGAATGGTGCTGCTTTAAATATTGGTATTAACTATCCAGTAGCTGATCATATTTGATGGGGTAGGAGAAAGGGTGAAGCCTGGGAATGAAATTGGAGTTGTTCATGGGAAAGACATTCAGAGAAAAGAAAGGAGGGAAGATGGAAAGATAGGAAAGAGGTACAAAAATAGAGAAAGATGAATGGGGAAAAATATAAAGGATATAGAGAGAATGGAAATAGCTGTGTTCTGAAAGACAGAGCATACTGATCTGCTGAGTGATGGTGAATGTAATGACACTGTACTAAGCCAAATAATAAATAATAACTAAACATTGAATGTCTACATAAAGACCATAGTCTAGTCTTGATCTTTGACATCCATTACTGGGAGATTGATTACAGATTGAGGGCACTGTCCAAGTTTATACTTCATCTCATAGTCCATAATTGAAAACAGAATTTGGCCTGGTGATGGATTTGGAGCAGCCCATTATTATTTATGTAATAATTCATAAATATAATAAATTGGCTTGCTTGTGGAGGTGGTGTCTACTGTCTGAGTATATTGGGTTGACTCAGTTGAGGTCCAACTGAACATAAGCATGATGGAAAGTAGCCTCAGATAACTGTTTATCAGCAAACAAGTACGTGTTAAGGGACACTGCTGGAACAATTAGTGTTGATTTTGTATCTGGGTATCTTATCCTGCCTCTCAAAAGTAGTTTTGATCTGAAAAGGCCAAGGTCTTCAAACACAGGAGAGCAAAAATGTATAGTCCCTCAGGCGAAGGGAGAACAGAAGAGGGAACAAGACTGAGATACAGTAGCATGCAGGGGGTGTCGGCAGAAGTTTTGTCCTGCTTACCATGGGATGGTAGGGCTTTAGGGCATGTGTATGGACTGTTTGTTGTTTCAAAATCATTTTCCTCTAGTGCTTTGTTCCCACTGACAGATAAACAATATTTAAGTTTTAACAAGGCTATTTGATCTCTGGATATCATTGGTCACTGACTCTCAAAGGGAAGAACTGAAAGTGCCCAAAGTGGACCTGTAATGTAATAACATTTGGTGCACATGATACTGCAAGGCAGGGGCTTGTCCAGGAGCAGGGAAAGTATGAAATTAATACACAAAGATAATAAAGGCACAAGACCTATAATTAAGGACTCCGAGACCAGGTAGGTGAGGGAGTGTAGCAAGCCCTATAACTTCCATAGAATCGTAGGACTGGAAGAGACTAGCGATGTAATAGTGCAGTTGATTAACTGATTAACCAATAACCAAAAGCTTATCGGTTAATCCTATAGACTACACTCATTACCCATCCCCCTTGCCAGTCCATTTTTTAGCAGGCTGGCCAACAGCCCGGCTCAGTTCTGGCTTGCATCGGGTCCAGGACCTACCTCAATTGCAGCTTTGCATTTTAAGTGTATTAGGAGCCAGGTGGGAAGCCAGCCAGTTTCAGTTCCAGCGTGCCCTGTATCAGAGGCAGCAGTGTGTGGTGGTAGGCAGTCAGTCCGCAAGGGGAATTGGTTTTTAAACTGGCTCCCCTCGCAGACCAGCTCCTGCCTGGTGCCAGCTCCCACCAGGATACTGGCAGGGGGCTCCTCAGGAGCTGTGCCAGAGTGCACTGGCTTCTGTTCCCACCCATGGGGACTACAGGCAGTCCCTGGGTTACGTACAAGATAGGGACTGTAGGTTTGTACTTAAGTCGAATTTGTACTTAAGTCGGAACTGGCATCCAGATTCAGCCGCTGCTGAAACTGACCAGCGGCTGACTACAGGAAGCCCGAGACAGAGTTTCTCTGCCCCGGGCTTCCTGGAATCAGCTGCTGATCAGTTTCAACAGCAGCTGAATCTGGACGCCTGGGACAGAGCAGCTTGGG
Organism: Pelodiscus sinensis; assembly: GCF_049634645.1. Taxonomy (NCBI): domain Eukaryota; kingdom Metazoa; phylum Chordata; order Testudines; family Trionychidae; genus Pelodiscus; species Pelodiscus sinensis. The sequence goes on along the minus strand of NC_134712.1, from coordinate 51,607,708 downwards.
GCGCTGCTGGGTAGGTCTCTGCAGCGCCGCACCTCAGTGCTGCGGGGACCAACCCGGCAGCACCCCAGGTGCTCTACCCCAGGTGTCCCCAAGTCAGCTGCTGCTGAAACTGATCAGTGGCTGATTCCAGGAAGCCCGGGGCAGAGCAACTCTGCCTCGGGCTTCCTGTAGTCAGCCGCTGGTCAGTTTCAGCAGCGGCTGACTTGGGGACACCTGGGGCAGAGCAGCTGGGGTGCTGCTGGGTTGGTCCAACCGGCAGCGCCCCAGCTGCTCTACCCCAGGAGTCCCGAGAAAAGCCTGGTCTGCTGGGGGGGGGGGGGGGGAGGCGCACTAGCTGCGCTTCCCCCCCAGCAGACCATGGAGACGCGGGCGGAGGGACCGAGACGTGCCACGGTCCCGCCGCCTGGGTCCTCCGCAGCTTTGCTCCGCGTCTTCCTGGTCTGTAGACCAGGAAGACGCGGAGCAAAGCTGCGGAGGACCCGGGCGGGACCACGGCGCGTCTGGGCGCTCCAGCTGCCCAGGTCCTCCACGGCTTTGCTCCGCATCTCCCTAGTCTGCTGGGCCCCCCCCCCCCCCCCCGCCCCCAGCAGACTAGGGAGACGCGGGGCAGCTTTTCTCGCCCCGGAGGATGAGGGCGGCGGGACCTTGGTGCATCTGGGCGGTCCCGCTGCCCGCATCCTCCAGGGCAAGAAAAGCCCGGTTCGTAAGTGCGGATCCGACATAAGTTGGATCCGCGTAACTCGGGGACTGCCTGTATAGAATAGTCGAGTAGCCAACAAGAAATCATGAGGTTAATCAACTATTCAGTTAACCAATATTTAACATTCCTAGAAGGGACCTTTAGAGAGTTAGTCCAGTCCACTGTTCTGACTCAGGGAAGGACTAATTATTATTAGATCATCCCTGATGGGGTTTTGTCTAATTTTGTCTTAAAAATTTCCAGTGACAGAGATTTCACTACCTCCCTAGGAAATTTATTCCAGTGCTTACCCATCCTGACAGGAAGTTTTTCTTAATGTCCAACCTAACCCCCCCCCCCCCTTGCTGCAATTTAAACCCATTGCTTCTTGTGCTATCCTTGGAGGTTAAGGACAAGAATTTTTTTTGCCTCCTTGTTGTAACAACCTTTTATGTACTTGAAAACTATTATTATGTCCCCTCTCAGTCTTCTCTTCTTCAGACTAAACAAACCCAGTTTTTTCAATCTTCCCTCATAGGTCATGTTTTCTAGACCTTTAATCATTTTTGTTGCTCACCTCTGAACTTCCTCCAATTTGTCCACGTCTTTTCTGAAATGTGGTGCCCAGGTAGTCCCTCATTACAAAGTGCATTTCCACAGTTTCAGGCAACATTTTCTCTGTTTACCTATACAGGAACTAAAGCTTGATCCCATGTCTGGGATGATTTTGTCAGGATCTCCAAATAACATTATTTTGTTATTGTGAGGTGTTTTGTTCTGACCTCTTACATTTTTTCTCTTCTGTATTTGGCCAAAATAACATCGCCGGCATGTTGCTGTGAAGTAGAAAAGAGGATCTGGGTTCCCTCTTTACTAATTATTTTAGATTGACCCATTCTGTAAATAGCTTCCCAGGATGGGCCCTAGGTTTTGTAAACTGCTTGGCAAAGTATCCCAAATATAACCTCACTCAGCTCTTTTCCCACCTTTTGGACATGAGCCAACATTCACTGAAGACAATGGAAGGACTCTTCTGAATTCATTGGACTCTAGATCAGCCCTTTTAACATAATAGCTTCATCTCCACTTACACCACCAAAAACATCCTTCTGTTGCCTCACATTTGCCTACAGCCATGTTCAGGATGCAGCAAACTCCAGCGCCTCCAGGTCTGCTGATAGGGGTGGATGGGCAAAAGGGGTAGTTGCCCCAGAGCCCAGTGATTCAAAGGCCCATAAGTCACTGCCAGAGTGCTGCAGAACACACTCCGTGGAGCTCTGAGGACTGGGGGGCAGTGCAGACGACTGGCTGTGGTTAACTTGCTAAGTCACCTATGGTTATGCAGGAAGGGACTAAATGATCTTAATGGTCCTTTTAGGCTTTCAAATGTATAAGCCTATGAATAACTTGGCATATAGTAATTGGGATGTGAATGGTTAATGGGTAAGCCTCACCCTTGATGATTAACTGGTGCGGGCCACCGCAGGGAGGGAGCACTCCAATTTGGCAGGAGCATTCACAGGCCTGCTGAGGGTGGGAGGACACTCCAGGCGGTCCACAATGGGCGGGGAGGCTGCTCCAGCCCATCTGACTGGAGCCCCCCCCCCCTTGCCACCCTCCCTGTGTAATCAGTTAACTGGTTAAACATAATGTTTAACACATTAACTAATGAAATGGCATTTTACATCCCTATATAGTAGCAGTAATTGCATATGAAGACGTAGGCAATCAGTTGCAAAACTTGAGTCTCATATATTTAATTTTAAATTGGCCCCTGGTTACCAGCAGTTTTCAAAGCTGGCCGCTCCCACTTTTCCAGCTTTTCCATGTACTCAGGCTCACTTCAGTTTGATGAACTTTTGAAATATGGACCCTCAGTGCCCATGACCAAGTGCTTAAATTGCTGCCTTTAGTCCCACTCTTCATCCTCTGAGGACACAGTGAATCTTTTCCCTTTGGGGAACCTAGGTGGTCCTGCCCACCAATAACACTCCACAGTTGCAGATGGATTAACCAAATTAAGGACTGTTTGAAACATTGGGAAAGAGAAACAAAAAAAGTGGAATGTCTTAAATCTCTCTCTCCCCCCCCCCCCCTTCACTGGGAATCCCAGAGCTGCCAGTGCAGCCTAGAGTAAGCTAGTGTGCAACCAAATTGGTTAGTGATGTGATGGTGAATCGGTACATTCCCAGTCAGCCTCAGAGTGATTCCCACAGAGCTTTGGAGACAATTTAAAGCTGCTTGCCCTAGGTGGAATTCCCAGAAACCCATTGTGGAGGTATGGTCATCTACTTTCCCAAGGGTGAATCCCACTGATAAAATAGCTGCCCCTGAGGGCAAAAAGAGGTTCAGTTTGCGTGAATCTGTTCCTGATGGGATTAAAAGGAAGCCAAGTACGCCATAACTAGCATAAAGCTGGGCAACTGTGTTGTTGGCCAAGATTAAGTCTTTTGACTTAGCAAGATTTGACTAAGCAAGATGTAAAGACTGTTAGCTATATGACTGTTTCTTCAGCAGCTTGTTAAGTTAGTCACATGCAAATGTTGCCTAGTCATTTCAGCTCACAAGACTCTGGAAACAGGGATTTATCAATAATGCAATTTCTGAAACACAAAGTTTGTGGTATTACTATTAGTGGATAGTGTTATATTTATTGTACAGTTTAAAGGTCTGTTCAGCCCCAAATTACCTCCTCAACAGCAGGTCCGTGGAAGAAATTGAGATGTGGAAGCTACTACTCATTCCTGAGGCACACTTCCCTCTCTGAAGAGGATGCGTACTGCCCATTTCAGTTGTATATGTCCACACTCCATCCTGATATGAACATTGTGACTGCATTGAGTCTACTAATATCTTAGTCTGGGGGTGAGTTCTTCCTTGTCTGACTGCCTGTCAAATAGGAAAGTATTTTTAAATAGACTGCATAGCCTGAAAACATTTCAGGGCAGATGACTAAAAAAGGAAAAGGAAAATCAGCCACAGAATTTAAGGGGTCCCATTTCAGCAAGGTTCTCCATCATTCGAGCACAGACTGCTCATTTCCCCAATATCTTTCTGAGACAGTGCAAGAGTGAGTTGATGATCCCCTAAATGGTCATTCAGCAGGTGTGTTATGCAGAGAACAGATCCCTAATTCAGAGATTTTTTTTTCATAAACTGAGTGCAAGCAAACAATATGCATTTTAATACTGTTAAATGTAGGCCATACTTACAAGACAGGGAACACTATCTTGGGAAGCAGTGATTCTCAAAAAGATGTGGGGGTTATGGTAACTGTTCCCTCTAATTTAAAGTGTATTTGGAGCCAAGAGGGCAAGTAGCCTGATTCAGTTCCAGCTTGCCCTGGATCTGGGAGTTCAGACCCACCCTGTCCCTGGACAGAGGCTGCTAACACCCCACGCTGCTGCAGCAGCACATGGGCTGGTGGGGGAAGGTGACTGTCCCGGCTGTGGCAGCTCTGGGGCTAGGGCCGTAGGATAGGTTTCCCTCCCCCAGTCTTGACAGGTCCAGGTTTGTGCTGAGTTCAGGCCAGATAAAGGGCACTTGTGACTCTGTGCAGACTAGGGCTGTGTTTGAGATGGGGGAGGGGCACCCCAGCTGTGGCTGAGTTTGGGCCAAGGGAGGGATGCTGAAGGAGATCTGAGGTAGAGTTGGGTTCAGACCAAGGGCAGGGCTCCCTGGCCATAGCTGGGTTTGGGCTGAGGAGGTGCACCACAGGAGATCTGGGCCAGAGCTGGGTTCAGGGTCGGGGGGAGGGGGGTACCCCAGCCATGGCAGAGGTAGGCTGCAGCAGAGTAGGGGCAGGGGAGGGATGCCATGGCAGATTCAGGCCACCTTTTCCCCCGGTCCAACAGGTTTGAGACCAATGTTCCCTCTAATTTTTCCCATCCCTCTATGGAATAAATCTTATTATGTGCATTGAGGAATGTGTGGGTGTGCACCATCTGTAGAAACATGCTGCTGACTGTGGGTGCTCTGTTGGGCAGCATTTGAATCCTTACTGGATGGCTGCTCAGCTTACGGGGGAACACAGTTGGGGACTAGGCTAGGTTGGGGCCAGGAGTCCGGGGGCCCTTCCCCAGCTGCAGCAGATCCCTAGGTGGGTTCCCTGAATGCCTGAGCAATGCTAAATAGGTTGCTGTAAGGCCTGTGGGATATCCACCTGAGCATGCACTCCCTGAGTGACGCTGTGGCTAAAGGCGTTAATATAGTTCTTAGCTACAGGGGAGTTCTGAGTAGAAAGGGTTATTTTACCTCTGTATTTGGCTCTAGTGCAACCACTGCTGAAATACTGTGTCCAGTTGTGGTGCTCTCAATTTAAGAAGGTTGTTGATAAATTGGAGAGGGCTCAGAGTAGATTCTTGAGAAGGACTGAAGTGTTAGAAAACATTGGGATAGTTTGAAGGAATTCAGTCTGTTTAGTGTAACAAACAGAAGATTCTGGGTGTCTTGAATAAAGACCATAAGGTCTGACACAGGGAACCAATATTTACTAATGGATTTTTAAATCTAGAAGAAAAATGTATAACACAGTCAAATGGCTGGGAGTTGAAGATAAGACATACGTTTTTAGTGATGACAGTAGCTCACCATGGGGTCAAATGACCAAGGTCATGTCTACATTATAGCGCTACATCAGCACAGCTGCACTGATGCAGCTGCGCTGCTGGAGCATGCCTGGTGCAAGATGCATAATGATGATGGGAGAGAGCACTCCCATGGGTGAAACTATTTCACTTTGGTGAGAAGTGGAAACCACATTGGCAGGGGAGCATCTCCCACCGACAGAAAACTGGTGTGGATAGCATGAAACTTGTATCACTTGGCAGCGGAGGGGGGCGGGGAGAGAGGCATGGTGGTGTTTCACATCCTGAGCCATGTAAATTATATTGACTTAGGTGAGAGGGTAGACTTGCCCCAGGGTTGTGGTGAATTCTTCATCACTAATGATTTTTAAATTTTATATTAATATAGGTTAGAACATAGAAGGAAAAATGGGGGAATCCCTGCACTTTTGGAATGGTAACTCCTCTTCTAGGCCTGGTTTAAACAAAGCTATTTAAAACAGAAGCTTAAATGTAAGTACCTGAATAGTCCCATTGTTGGACTATTCACATCCTGGACAACCTTGCTGATTCAGGTCCCTAGAGAGGATATAGAGAGCACCCCATACCACAGATAAAGCCTCTCCCACCTTATCTTTCTCCATTCAAAAAAGAAAGAGGGAATTAAGGCTTGGTTCTCTGTTGCTTTCTTCCTTTTCCTCTCCTTCTTTTCCCGTACAACTCCTGTTAGCGCCATGCATTGGAGGTCATCCAGCATATACAATATCATTGTATATATTTCATTCAAATTCTTTTAGAAAAGGTAAAAATAGTGAAAGAGTATGCACAGATAATTAAAAAGAAGCCCTTTTGGTTTATAAGAATGGGGGCTCTTAAAATAGTGCATAGGAAAACCTTTAAATGTACAATAAAACACTAGATATCATTTGGAGGGGAGAGTTGAGAAGGAATGTAAAGTCACATCATTTATTTAGATCAATGACCATAATAATTCCTTTAGATACATATTTTGAGCATTGTTTCCTGAAATATTTCTTAAATCTTCATCTAGTAGGGTAGCGGCATCATCCCTTTTGAATTGAGGAAAAAACAGAAAACTCCAGAATGTACAAGATCATACTATGGACTAATCTTTCTTGATAAATTAAAAAAAAAAAAGTCTGAACAATGAAAGTGTGGCAAAACCTCTGATTTTTTTTAACTCAATGTTTAAAAATTACAAACCATTTCTTCCAGTTTGCTTAAATGAAAAATGTGCTCACAGGCTAAGACCTTTCATCCCAAGTTTGAGCCTGGAATACATTTTCTAAAAAAGAGCTATAAACCTCCAAAAATGGAAGAGGTGATGAGGGTGCCTACACAGTTGAAGTACTGACAAAACCTTAACGATAGCATTGTGAATGGTGACGCTATAATACAATGCTAACAAGGACTCCTGAGATAAATACAATGTCAATTAAAGGCTTGCAGGTGTGTCACTAGGGGTGGATAAAAAGAAAGAATGGGAAAGGATTTGTGCCAGCAGACCTTATGGTTTTGTAGTAATTAGTAATCTGTGCAGGTGTCTATTATGACTAACTGACAATAAATCTTGGTTTCCGTTTTGAATATTGTTGTTGTTTCCCAAGTTCTGTGCCTGAAGGGGGGAAAGAAAATGACTAGAAGATTAATTACCACCTTGGTTTACTCCCAACAAGATAAAATGTGAAGTATTGTTCCACTGAATGAGATTTTATTTGATTATTTTTATTTTATCAGTTTTTATTTTGATAATAGGAAACCAAAGAGATTGAAGCTTTTTGTGGGGCAGGAGGAAGAGAACAGTGTGTGTGGGGAAAACTGATTTTTATTGCATAATGAAGAAAAGGAATAAATAAGCCTGCTTTGTCAAAGGCAATTATTATCTGCACATAGTGCAGATTTCTTACTCTGGCAGTTCCTGAAGTACAGAAGTGACAGAGAGGGGCCCAACCTGGCTCTTGTGTTTTTTAGTAACCTCTGATTCCAAGTACAGTAACTAATTATAGGTAAATTTTACCACAGAGCTACATTTTTCCCTAGCCTCTCCATCTGCTCTTTTTTGACACCCCTGTCATTAACCGTCATTTTCCTTTAAATATACAGTGAAGCTGAAAGGCCAGCTCTACATCACATCATTTCAGATTAGGGGCAGTTCCTTTGAGCTGAGCACTGTTTAGGTGTCAGAAAGAAGTCTCTGACCTCTCTTGCACCACACTGCCGCAGGGCCTTAATTAGTACTGACTCCAGCCATTACTGCAGAAAGGACAAAGGCGACCACATCATTTTTCTACTTAGGAAGTTAGCGTCTGACCTGATAACTTGTCCAGGCTCGTAGGACACTGTAATGGCCACACAATGGCAGTGGGGTTTATTTGTCAGATGTGTTCTTCCCCTAAATGGAGCATAATCAGGAAAATTAAGTATTGTATCTATCACTCTCACAAGGACTGTTTTAGGGTTTTGTGCAGCCGATCTGCCTCTGGATGGATGGATGGAGTAATTAATAGAATCAGAAGACTATAGAAGGTAACAATGAAGTATAGTGCTCTTTGTGCTGATTATAAAATGAAAGATAGTGTGCGTTCTTTATAGGGGCCAATCCTGCACTACTGCATTCAGTAAGAAAGTTGTCATTGACTTCAATGGGAGTAGCCTCAAGTGCTCAATCAAGTCACTTCCTCCCTCCCACCCCCATGAAAAACCAGCTTCACTATTGGTAGAGATTCACAACCATCATCACTCTAAACTGACCTCACTGTGCTGTGAAACATTTCAGGCCTTTCAGTCTGTTTGATTGTACACTGAGTATCGTTATATATGAGTTCAGCATTTGAAGGTTCCATGGAATCTTTTCCTGTTATTTGTTTGGTACTGTACCACTGAGAGAATACTGAACCCTAAGTAATTGCTATTTAATCTGGAGGTTTTTTTTAACAGAGCTATTGAGATTGATATGTAAGTTCTGTATTCTTACACAGACTTCCTTTACTACTACCAGCCAATGTCCATATATTAGGCATTTTAATTTCTTGCAGTAAGAAAGTGCTCTTTCTGCTATTACAGCAAAGATTAATGCAAAAATTACTTTCACTATAAACCTATTTGAGAGGTTTATAGTGTGGGTATAACAATTTGCACAAAGCTGAACCTCAGCCTATAAAATAATCTCTTAATTTGTTAGCTATTTTACAGAAGTTGTCTAAGTGTAAACTATAGCATGTTCATTAACTGATTACGGTTGATTTTTTTTCCTTTTCCCATTACTAAGAAGTTTAAAAAAAGAGTCAGGCCAAGTGTTAGCTAATAAGGCTAATAAGACCTTTTTCACACATTTTTTTCTCTTTATTTAAAATTTAAGAAAGGATTATTTTTCTCATACTAACTGAAGCCAAGTTGGGGTCATATGCAGTGACTTATGAAACACTACTTGTCTAGGAAAATCTGCTTTTGAGGTTCATGCAGTTGCAGAATTTTCCAGCTATGGAATAGTGTATGGCACACTTATTGGTGTGTTCAAAGAGCATCTAAAGTAGTGGTGGGCAACCTGCAGCCCACAGGCTGCACTCAGCCCTTCAGGGTAATTTGATTGCACGCCATGAGACATTTTGCTGACTTTGTCTGCAGGAACCCCTTGCCCCCATGCCTCCCATTGGCTGGCAACAGAGAACCCCAGCCACTGGGAGATGCGTGCATGCGTGAGTGTCTGGGTGTGTGCTTTGATACAGTCAACATCAGCAATATGTCTCAGGGCCCACAATCAGATTACCCTGATGGGCCACAGGTTGCCCACCTCTGATCCAAAACTATAGGATAAACTACAACTCTGTGGTACCAAATTGATAAGACTCAAAGGGCGGTTTATATAAGACAATATGACTTTTTCTGCCTGGACTCCCAAAGGTTTCTGCACCCTGTGGAATGGATTTTTGCAGTGCTTGGGAATAGACTGACCTCAGATAGAAGATGTTGGGAAAAAGCCAAGGGCCACAGGATCTCTATTTTCAGTGCCACCCCTTCCCGCCCCCTTCATTCAGCCTAAGAGTCAGAATGAGAATCAGAGAGGGGTTGCACTACAGTCCTCTGCTCCTCACCATTTGTGGGGTTGCAGTCCATGCCTCTTGTATGCTTCTGGAGTAGCCCATACAAATCCAGCTTGCTTTGACTTTTGCGTAAGAGTTCGGGACATGAATGTGACTCTTTAAAAGAAAATTCCAAAGTATATTCACAGTAACACGTTCCAAAGAACCTATTTAACTAGGAAACTGTAACACGTTAAAGCCAGTGTGAGGGAAAGGAGATCTCCCCTGAGAATGCTGGACCATCAAAACTCCAAAGTGTCCGTGGCTACATACATAGGCTTTGTTTCTAACACCAGGCAGGAAGTGTTCATCTCCAATGGACTGCCACATCAACTATTTTGTTGATGTCTGTTGATTACTTCATGTACAGGAACAGAGTCTGTTGCATGACTCCTTCACAGCCGATGCTAGCCCTAAGCAAGAATATCCCCCCTCTCTCTCTCTCTCACACACACGCATGTACTAATAAGCGAATAGGGGGTCCCCTTGAGCTACTCAGGTCCCCAAGCAACTGCGTAACCTGCTAATGCCTAGTGCCAGCTTTGACTCAATCTATCAGGTGTGGTAGAATTTTAAAGGCATGCTGCCTGAAGATATCTACCTCTCTGTGGCTGGCATCTTTGGCTTGGAGGCCAGTCAAGTTAAAATGAAAGTTGCATCCAATTGTTCTTCCGTTCAATTGAACAAAAAATGTTGCAGGACAGGAAGGGAAAGTAAGAATCTCAACACAAAGGCATTGTAGATGAGTAGGTCTCTGCCCCATCTATGCCATAGCCATAAACAACAGGGCATAACAAACAGCCCTGTTCAGCATTCCAGTGATGGGGAAGAGCAGGTCGTCACCTGCTCCCAGTCATTTATTTAACCTTAATTAAATAGTTTCAGAGCACCAGCCACTGTACTAATCCTTACCACATGCAGTTATGCAGGTGAGTTATACTGGAGCTAGTCTGAAGATAGGGACTTAGGAAATAGGGAAGATGGTGAACTCATCTGTACATGAAGGCTTTTTTCCCTCACAGAGGAGGCTTTTTGACTTGCTGCCATAGAGCTTTCTTTGGTGCCTTCAGTGGAAGGCTGACATTTCTCTTCGGTTGTTTGGCTTGCCCAGTCAGCATCCAGATGTGACGGTTCAGAACGCCACTGATATATGCCACTGGAACCAGACCCTAAATATGTAGGCCCAAATTTTTCAAAGGGCCTTTGTATTCCTGTAACTATGATTTGCACTTGTGCACGGGGTGTTGCGCACATACAAAAGTATAAAGACACTTTAAAAAATTTGGGCCTTACCTTTTTCTGCATGTTTGCAGGCAAGAACACGATGGCTGCTTTTGAAATGTTTTTTTGCTCTTCTGGTAACTAATAGGCATTCCCTAAAAGCATTCTTTTAAAACGGCTATTTAACAAAAAAGTGTAGGAGGGGGGCAATTGCAGACAAGGACTACTTGTAAAGCATATGAACCCTGTGACACAAACCAAGAAGAGCCTGCAAAATCAAAGTTGAGGCTTACATGTTGTTCTTCGCATGCATCTGTTATGAGGAAAGGATGGAGTGTCAAACTTGGAATTTTCTGGCTTTTGTTGTTTATGTCACAATCTTAATGTTACTTAGACCTATCTTTTTGCAAGCAAATGGTATTTTCCTTATGACCATGCAGTAATTTAAAGAATCATCTAGTTTTAAAGCATATTCAACCATCCTTTTTACTTACTTTTAATCAACTTCTTCTTTTGAACAAAGTATGGAATTGAGGGCTGTTATTGATTGCTTGTAGCATTACCTAATCTTCACTAAATGTAGGAAGCTGTTCAGATTTAGAAAGGTGGCAGAAAATGTCTAGTAATGATGCTGCTGGGAATTCAAACTCAATACTGTGGTCAGGATAAAAGCGATGTAGCTATAAGAGGTATTTTATTATAAGCCTGTTGGTTTTACTGAGTGTTCAGGATAGCGTAATTCACAGAGATTTTGAAGTTATCACATTTATCAGCTGTTTTTGTTTTAGTTATTCTAACTTGGGCCATCAAAAACTTTTATTAATGATAATGTATTATTGCTTTTATATAATAGGAAGCTAGTATTGGAACTTCAGAAAATTACAGAATAAAAAAAGATACAGTAGCATATCATAAACGAGGAGAAATTCTATAAAAAGGAAGGATATAAGAAATTATTACTAAAACAGATATATACGTGACCTTCACTGAGGTTCAGTAATTATGCTGGTCCACACTATGGTGTTTGGATCATGATTTTCCTTTTTTTCTCTTTGTTTTCATTTTTATCTGGGTACTTCACTGGTGAGTAATTGCTAAAGGGAGCCCATTATGCAAGTCGAGCATTCAGTTTGCAAGTGAATTTGCTTGTAGCTATTGCCACATTTGAACCTCACTAATGTATGTAAATTAAAAACTCTGCTATTCGGATCACTCCTGTTTGAAATAAAAACAGAATCTGATCATTACAATCTGCAAGCCAGGTATTATCACTGGACTAGTGAGCCGCTGATGATAAATTGTACTGAATAGCTTGTGGATAGAATATTTTATCTCAGTTCTCTATCACACAGCACTGCATAAAATAAGAATGATTCATCAAGCATGAGAGCTGGTGGTTTATGAAATTCATTGCTCACGGCAAGTGTATTTTTTAAAATTCAAAAGACAAAGCAACTCACAAGGGTTATTTAGTAATCAGTATGAATTACTTCTAGATATAAACCTTAGTGGAAAAAAATTAAAAATACATTTGCAGTACAGGAAACATTATTGCTGTAGGTGTTATAATTTAACTGCTTCTCATCTATATTTTTAACCATTTTGATTCCCCCTTTCCTCCTTATTTTTAAAGTAAAACTGTGTGATCAGTTGTAACCGGATTATTGTATTGAACAAGTCTATTCTATACTTCCAGAAGATACATCTTCAGTGACTTGTATACCTTAGGCAGTGGCACGGATTTTGTTTATTCAAAAAGACATGTAAAAGGAGAAGCACAATATAAAGTCATCTTTTTCTTTCGGATTTACAATAAGAATGTTTCATTTCATCTTGTGTATTGATGTCCCAAGGCAATGCTCCAAATGAAAAGATAATAACTCACGAAGAAGTGTCAAAAACTAATTAAGTTTTGTAACTTGTTTTTCCTTCACATAAAGTATATTTTTCATCACACTGTCCAGTCACATGCTGGGATTCTTGCTAACATCATCGCATGCCAGTCACACCAAGTCTCAGTGGTGCCTCTCCTTCTGTCATTATTTTCAGCATCAATTAATTTTCTTCTGACCTCGCCTTTAGAAAATGTAGCAGAGAATTATCAGTGCATGCTTTGCACAGTCTATGTTGAAGGCATTAGGCCACTGTGTGTATTCGAAAATGGAGTAGAGGCCAAACATTATATTTTCTCACCTGCAGGGTTGCCTAGTAACCTGAATTAACGCTTTTCACCAAGCCTTCACGACAAATAGAAAGTCTGTATGGCAGGTTGACCCAGGTGGGAGAGCCAGCCCCATTAATGTAGATCAGAATTTTGAATAAGGAAATATGAAACAAAAATCCCTCACTAATGTTTATCAAGGAGACAGTTTTAATAGCTAAAGAAGCCTGTTCGATGAACACGCTGAGAGCAGCAGCCCATCACCTTTTGTATTCCCTTACATTCCTGTTCAGAAATGCACTTTCTTTTACCTTTTGAGGTATTATTTGTTTGTTTAATGTAAAAACATGGAATGTTTACTGAAGGTCTTTAAAAAGCATCTTTAAAATCTGTCACTATACCTTTAGGGGAATTCTTCTAGAAGCATGCATACTGCATATATTAGACAGTGATTCACATAGATATGTTCAGCTTTCATTTAATCACTTCAAGGAACTAAATTCCTTGTTTAATGTATTGCCATTGAAAAGAAAGATTAGTGTACTTTAGAGGTGGGGGTCATTCTTTGTAATGCTATTACAGCTTTGTCCTTGACATGCAAGATTCCTCCAGAAAGGGGGGGGGGGGAAGAGTTGGAAATTCTGCCTCAAAGGTACAAAGCAAAGAAGTAGCACAATTAGGATGTCGGCACATAGTGACAGTCTTCTGCAAATGATGGTGTCAGGCCACTGAGGGGCTGAGGGGTGGCAGGAGTGACATTCACCCTAGCAAGATGGAAATAAATGCCCTGTTTGATAAAAGAAAACAGACAATTTATGTATACCCTGAAGAGTTAACAGCTAGTGAGCCATTCCTATGGGTCAAGTGCTGCATTTGCATTTTGATGGGATGTTATCAAGTAATTAATGCACCAGTCAGGATTTATTACCTCAGGAGTGAACTGAAAGGTTCATTACAAAATCGGTTTCACTTGAAGATAGGCATTTCCTCAGAGTTAGCTTTTGACATGTTGTTCCTGGCTCTCTCTGCCTGTGGCAGCAATGGTAGAAGGCCAGTGAGGTGAAATTCATTGCTTAATAAGGGCATTCACTTTGGGTATTCTTGTGATAATAAATGTATACATCAAGGCCGCACTGCCTTGTCAGTTTAATTGCTTCTTGTGCTCCTTAACAAGCCAATCTTAATCAGTCTGGACCATGTTATGAATAATTTAGGGATCAGCAGACTTCACGCTTAATAAGATGTACTAGATTATAAAACTTAAGTGCACTGTTTATAGAAAGCATGCAAAACACTTTACGTTTTTATTAGCAGCAAAGAAAAAAACAAGCAGTGAGTTATTCTAACATTTGCAGTTTGTGAGCAACAGCTGTGTTTCTTAATGCTGTAACCCCCCTCCACTTTTTGTTGAAGGCCACAGTTCGGCCTTTCTATCCCTCTAAGCCTCAGTGAGACATAATGGGAAATTTGAGTAGGCTATGAGATTAAAGCTCAGAATCGATGGCCAACCAGCAATTGTCATTTTAAAAAGCATTCTTTTATCTTTTCAAATTCAAAGCAGATTTTATTTTAAAAAATTTCTGATGAAGAAAATTACCTTTCTGTTTTTGTTTTGTTTTTTTTTGTTTATTTTGAGAGCTCACCTGAATTGTAATGTAATAACTTAAAATGGATGTAGCGCTATCAAATGTGTGTCAGGATCTATACACTTTTTAGTTTTTGTTTAATACATTTGGAATGTGGGAGAGATTGTAAATAATTATATAAAATGGGCTGTTAAAGTAAAATACTCTTTATTTGTAGAAGTAATGCAGGAATACATTAAAAAATTAAAAGAAATATTCTCAATTCTCTCTGAGCCTATTATGATTTCTGCATTTAATAAATATTGTTTGATTTAAAAGGAACACTTAACCTTATTGTTTTAAAAGAACTCTTTGTCCTCCATTTTACCTCAACATTTGTAGGCTATAAGTCGTCCACAGAGTAATGCATCATTCAGTTTATGACATCTAATAAAGGCTTACTGCAAGCATTAGAACCAGGTGCTTCAACAATTTTCCTTTCTGCTTGTAGTTGCTTCTGCTTGTTCTCTTGTAACCTAACTGGAAAGAAATTCCATTTGGACCGATTTCATTTCTATCCCTTTTTTATTTAAACCATGACACAGTCTTACAGCAATAAAGAATCATTTGATATTTATGTAAATAGCACATGCATGTATGTTTGAACACACTGTGTCCATAGTATGTGCATGCATATGTTGTTACAGTCACACACACATATATAAAGTCTATTTTCAATCATTCACTAATATATTAAAGTGATGTTATTGTTAGAATACCTTTATGAATCAGAGAGATGGGTACCAGTAAATGAAAAACAACTTCAAACCTATTTCCCAACCTATAGCTGGACCATCATACTCCTTTGTTCTTGTGCAGGTTAATAGAGATTGAGGAGATGGGCAGAGGAAAAGCAGTGCAATTTTCTGCTATTTAAGCTTGGCGAAATGGCACTCTTCAGGAAGCAGCAAAAAGTATGAAAGCGTAATAGGCATTTTAAAAGTAGAAGTCCATATAGCTGCTTGAGGGATCCTCAGATTTAGGCATGCATAGAATCACGAATGAGATAATCAGCATTGTGAAATTGAAACCTGTCTGCTGCCTGCTGCTGTTCTTCCCTCTTTCAGTGGAGTGATTTGTAACACTCATCTTCTTCAGGCAAGGCAGCCTTCAAGATTATCCAGAACTGTCAATAGTAATTGCCAAAGTATTTTATTACCTACAGAAAATCAAAGGAATTTTATAACCAACAGTTATCAAGTTTCAATACACGGTATAAAGAGAGCAATTTTGTTGGAATACAATCGTGTTTGGCTTGCTTTAATGTTCTTGAGACAATTCCTGTGCAACCAGCTACAACATTCACTGTATTTAAGCTAGAGGCAAGAATACACATATGTACTTGTAGTTTAAAAAAATTATATAATGCTTACAAGCTTCTGCACGCAAGTGGTTTTTAATTGCCATACAAACTATGCCTTAGCTAATTACTTCTAAAAAAAAAAAGATCTTTCTGTAAAGCCCAAAGTTGATATTTTTAAAATTCTGGCAGTGGAAATTAGTTTAACTGGGCATTCTCTGCCATGAAGTACAGAAAATGCCTGGAAATTAGTAAAATATGACACTGACTATGAAGTCTGAAAACATAGTCTGACTCAAGTGTTTCTGATCGTGTGCGTTGAGCATTCTTGCTATGTAAGCTGCAATTGTCATTGTCAGCCATCAGTGCTCCTCAGTTCTTTTATAACATAGAATCACCCATGAATTCAAAGGTTTTCTTTTCACATACAGTGCCAAATGCTGAACTCCTAACACAAACTAAACCTCTGTTGACCTCACTGGGAGATATGTTAGAGTTAGAGCAAGGACTGAAGCATTTGCCCCAGACTATGTATTTGATCTGTTCCCTTATCTGTTTCTTTCCCTATAGTTTTAAAGGGAAGAAAATGATTTTCCCCTTTACATTTCTGAGGGTTGGAGGTAGAGAGCATAAGAATGAACAATTACATAATTCCTGGGCATTAGTCAGATTGAAAAACCCTGTGCACCTGTAATGAGGGATTAGGGTGGGAGAAAAATTCAGTACTCCTTACTGGTGTCTTCAGATGTCTTTATGAGATTACTATTGTGCAAGTTTTTAAAAACAAACACAAAATTTTACTTGTGAAATATTTACAGGGACGGGGAAATACCTTCTTTTATGTTCAAAAGCATTTGTATTTGTGGTTACATACATAGAATCATATTCCTAACTCCAAAATGGTGTAGGTATATTTTTTGCGGAAAGACCACATAGAAAAAGAACTTTAATGGGTAGAAAAGAATTTCTGTATAAATGCAATCCTATAATCAGGATTATAGAATAAAAGATAATTCTCCTTCAACTTTAGATCTGTTTGATTGTGACTAGTAAACTTATGCCTTAAAAATGGACCCTCTAATTAAATTAACTTTTTTTTTTTAAAAGGGGAAAAAGTAGCCTAACAATTACTTTCATTCACAAGACTGCAATAGCCAAAAAATTTAACATAATGGGGAAGAGGTTATTTATGTGCTATTAAAATACTGAACTTCTAATTATAATAGCACTATTCAATTATATTGGTGAATGGTCACTTTTATAAAGGAAAATTGCTAGTTTTCTGAAATTTGCTAATATAATGAATCTGTCCCTTTAAGCCTATGTTTGCTTTATTATTTTTTTATTCCCTATTTATTTGCAGTGTATAGTGTCATAAAATGTATTAACTCATTACTACCTTGAATATTTGAATACATATCACACATGTCGATTCTGCACAAATATAACAGTCTTACAAATGTTTATGCATATGAGTAACTTTTTGCACAAGTAGTTTCTTGGAGCTCCATCTGACTACTTGCATGTAAAGTTAATCATATGTATATTTGAGAATCAAGGCTTTATTTCCATATTTTTAAGTTTTTTTTTTTTTTTTTTTTTTTTACTGTGAGTCACACCAGTAACAATTGCATCTCTTACTCATTTTGTAACTGTAGACATGGAGTTGAACTGAATGGAAATGAGTCTTACTCAAAGTTGATTTTCCCTTCTTCTAGGCAATGGATCTTCTCTTGCGATGTGAAGGTTTGAAAAATACTTTTTGCCCATTGTAATCATAATGAACATTACCCCATTGACACTAACACTGGAGTCAGAGGAAGGCATGATTGAATAGGTACTGCAAATGCCTTATGAATCTAATAGAAATAATAAGATTTCTCCCCCAAAAAAGTTTAAGGAAAATGCCTATTAGAGCCTAAAGCGTTGTTCACTCCACTAGATTCATTATCTGTTAGTGTTGCTGTTCAAGATTGTATGTTTAAGATTATTATACCATAGGCATTTTAGAGAGCTTGTGACTTTATTAAAAGTAGGGAATATAAACATAGTTTTTAGTAAGCACGCCACATATTATTCTATGTACCACAGAAGGTATGAAATCAAGACCCCTAGTCAAAAATATAACCATCTAATGTGTAGCAGTTCCCTTTAATGAGCTTTAGATAGGCACCATGTTGTTCACTTAGGGGAAAAATAAAAAGGCTCCAGTCCTCTTCCCATCAAAACCAGTAAGGCTATAGCTACACTGCCTTTTTTTTGCAGAAGAGGATATGCAAATCATGCTCTCATTTGCATATGTTTTACCAATTCTTTTTATGGAAGAGGTTTTGCCGATAAAAAGCCCCATGTAGATGGGTCCATTTGTTGGAAGAAAATCCTTTTTTGCAAGATCCTTTATGCCTCAAAAATCAAGGTTTACAGGATCTTATGAAAAAGAGTTTTTTCTGACAAATGGCCCTGTCTACACTGGGCTTTTTATTCGCAAAACCTCTTCCACAAAAAGAATCTGAAGAAGATATGCAAATGAGAGCACGATTTGCATATCCTCCTCTGCAAAAAACCAGCAGTGTAGGTGTAGCCTAATAGTGTTGCCCATTGACTTCAGTGAGAGCAGGAGCAAGGCCCAAATTAGAAAAGCTTCATCTACCTGCATTTTGGAGGATAAAAAGTTTCAGGGAAGTTTTAAATGTAACAAATGCATATATTGAAAATCAGATTTTCCTTTCAAAAAACCAAAGAATAAGTTGTTAGAAGCATTAAGCAACATAGAAATGCAGCATAGGAGATTTGGCCATAGTATTGGAGATGTATGCATAGGCTCTGTGTTCTTATTAATAGAGACTAATATTTCTGTAACTGACACTCATTTTATACATATATGATTTTTGGTAGTCTTGATTTTCACTAGGGTAAATGAGAATAACTCAGGCCCACAGCATTACCATAAAGCTGTACAGTGTATCTAATTGTACTTCATTATTGTATAAAAAGAAAGTAAGCAATTGCATTTTTAAATTACTTGTATCTTTATTCACTTATTTAAACAGTAAAATTATGGTTGGATTAGGCAGTGTGAGAATCACTGAGAAATTGTATATCTGTATTTGCACAGAGCTGTACCTGATTCCAACCTCCTGTAGTGTGAGCAGTGGTAAGTGAACTGTTTCTGTGTTGTTCACTCACTCTGTCAGATCGAAACCCAGCTCAATAGCATTAAACTAGCTCCTATTTGAAAGATTTGTCTTACAAAACCCTGAAAACTGCTCTGAACATGCATACATTGATTTTGTTGCTGGAATCTCCTGAGCTTTGATGAAAAAGCAGACTCCACATGCAGGTGAAAGAGGGTTTACCTCTTCAATATTAAAAAGAGAAGATTAAGGATTTTTGTTCGGCTGAGGCTGAACTAATCAGTGGCATGCAAGGGTAAGAAGGTTGGCTTTGTGCCTATAGCAGTGCATTATTTGCTGTGATTGAACAAGTAGTATTTCTCCAATAGCTGTCTGAGTTACAGCATACCTGAATTCCAATTTGCATAGCTAATCAAATGTCCTAGGGCATAAGTCTAATTTTTCCCACCTATGCAATTGTTGTCTTTTTTTGCCGGACAGTCACTAAGAACAGTCCTGGAGAGAATGTGTTATATAAATGAACAAAAAAGCTTTCAAATAATACCATATTTTTAAGCGGTGAGCACTTTAATATTCATTGAAGAGGTGATGCATTTGGTGATCTAAAATTTAGTTCTGTTCCATTTAGTTCTAGGAAAGCATAAAAGACATGTTAGATGACCAATTTCCATAAACTTTCATGTTTTCTCTCTAGAATGAGAATGGGCTTTTGGGCTTATCATCTGGAGAGCATTTCTTGTTTGGCTTTGGTACAGGCATCTATTTTACTGTATTTAACTAGCATCAGAATGCATGCAACTATGTTAAAATTCGTGGCATGTTCAGTTTCCCCATGCAAGAGGGAATGCCTTAGTGAAATAACTGCAGCACCTCAGAGAGAAGAATTGTAAACCTTAGAGTATCAACTCTAGTAATTACTTATACCTACTTCCCATGATTTCAGTAAAGTGATGTGAAAATTCTCTGAAATTATGGTGGAAGCAAGGCTTCCGGGGGGGAGGAGGGGGGAGGAATGGTTTAAATAAACTAGCTACACTGTAAGATATCATGGTATGATACAAATGTATCTAGAATCAAGTCTTATCAGCCATGTCTTTGATCTGTTGTAAGAAATACAATAACAATGCTGAAATAAACTCTGCAGAGACAGATAAAGCTGGATAAGAGAATTTCAGAAATTAGATAACATTTATTTTCCATCATTTGTAAGAATCACTTGGTTTGCCTCTTAGGCATACGTTGTTTGTGTTGTTATGGCTCACTCTGCTCTGCTTTCATTGCTGTTATATTGAGATACCTCTCCTCCAAAAACAAATAGCGTGAAACCCTAGAAAAAGAGAACTAACTTTTGAGCACATCTCATATCATTAAAATGATAATGGTGGATTCCAAAGAAGTAGCAGATTATGTTGTCTGGTTTCATGACCTTACTTCAACAAGAACGGGGTGTGTAGATGACATATAGGTCTAAAGGGTTCCTTCTCCAATTCACTGAAATTGTGAATGGTTTCCAAATCTTGCTATGAAAATAGTGTATAAGTGCTGACTAAGAGTGACTGAACTTATATGTATTTAATGATCAGGTATACAATGCTCATATGATAGCTTAAAACATTTGTGTTACTTAACCATATTCAGTTTAATCATTGGCTTCATATGAATACAATAATAACTATTTTAGATTTTAACACATTGAAAGCTCTAGTATGAAGTTTAGGCCACTTGTTATCGAAAGACTTTTCATTTGAATTCTAGCACTAGAATAATACATCAATATCTTTAGTGATTTCATACTGTAGTGGAAATATACTCAAAGACTTCAGCTGTTAGACTAAAAGCTGAAGCAGTGGAATTTTTTTTCCAGACCAATCCATAAAGATGCCTTTTTCACCTCTTTGATGTGATAAGGAAGTGTTAAATCAAAGTGAATCCCTCTTCTGCACCTTGGGACCAAATAGTGCTTAAGCCAATTGTTACTACTCCTGGGTGTTTTAGACACTGAACCATGCATCCTTCTTTGCAGATCAGAGAGGATTGTAACAGTCATCCAATGCCACCTGCTATCACTTAATTAGTATAATCATCTAATTTCCAGTTGGAAATAATGGAGCCATGCACTTTTTAGTAATTGCAACCATCATAATATATTCCAAATTATGTTACACTAATATTATGTGATTTAGACATTTTTTGGGGGGGCATACACTTGCTTTGCATTTATGCACCAGTTTTTCTGATCTTGACTCCCACCCAGTAACACAAGGGGACATAATCAGTTTTCTGCTTCATTATGATCCTAAAGATATTACTGATACATAATAATACTGTGCAAATGAGCCTGTGGGTAAGTACAATTTAGGCTTTAGTGGACAGAGCAAAGAATAAATAATGTACCCACGTCTTCACAATATAAAATTCTTTGATTTTACAGCTTAACAAAATCTAGAAGATTTGTATAAAATATTGGTGACCACATATAAAAATGATATCTTAAACACACTCTATAGATTCTCCAGTTAAGAAAAATGCCATTTCAACCAAAGAGGTTATGATGTTTAACATAATTAGACTGCTTGCTTTTTCCTCCCAGAGATTACATCACAGCAAATGAATAGGTAATGAATGGGTCAACTTGGGGCAGCTTCATTTCACTGAGCAGACAGTTCTGGGCCATGATGCTTTAAAAAAACAGAGAGAGATGAACCAGTGAGACTGGGAGACACAAGGCAATCCAGAGCCACTGTCAGAGCTCACCCTCCCCCACCGACCAACTGATACTGCATTGCAAAGAGAAGCACTGTCACACATTTATCAGGGCAAGGTTATTACTGCTCTACTCAGTAAACATGCCATGCCTGCTGGACATCTATTTTGATTTCATTTTGGTGATGTATGTTATATGTAAATCTAGGATGGTGAGTGTCAAATTGCATTCAAAGTACTGGGTCAAATTCATCCGCAGTGTAATTCCATATCCACTGGCTTCAGTGATGTTACACTTGGGATGAATTTGGTCCATTATTAACTAGCTAGATGATACATCCAGATCTCTTAGTGTGCTAAAATACCGAGAATGCATATAAATTATGAAGTATATAATTACAGTCCTGTTTTAAATGTGTGTCCTTTAATGTGCTGATGCATATGCACATGTTCATAAATCTGCTGTTTTGTTCTATTTTGATTTAAGAATTTTTGAGTTTCTCTTTTAAAAAAATAGATATACACATTTAGTGCATACTCTAAAATGTACTAGTAAGCTTTCCAAAATACACAGCACTGGCCAGCATGCATTTCTAACCATATTGGAAAATAAAATTGGCCTTAAATATAACAATAGGTAGGTAGGTAACTAGAATTTTTAAATGGAAACATGATATTGCCTCTTTAAAACATTCTATAACAGTATATTTGTTATCACTGATTATATGTTAATATACACAAGTTGGTGATCTAGTTAGTCAATAGGAGCCAAAAGAGCAGTTACTGATCAATATGAGGTTTCATTCATTTATACAATTCCAATAGAACAAATTATTGTAGGTAACAAGTCTGTAAAATGCACCACCATAGAGGTCTGTACCTAATGGAAAACCAGATAGTTTTAAAAACAATCCCCCTTCAGTAAGAGATTTAAAAAGCATATGCATGACTTACCTTTTCATACGTCTTTTAACTTGGTTTAGTTTTCTATACTTCCCTTGTGTGTTTTGTGCATTCCTGTGTCTTGCAGTATTATACACTGTGAAGACCTAGTAAGCGAGTTAAAGTCTGATGACGCTAACGAATCCCAGCGCAAATGACTGAATCAATAGGAAACCAGCCACTGCTGTTTAAGTGTATCGATAAATGTACCTTTATTTTCTCTTGAATGGATAAGTGTCGCAGTTAAGAGTCCTATGGATCTCTTAATTGAAAGTTAATTTTAAATCAATAAAGAGAGTCATTTAAATATTGATCAGCCCTTTCTACACAAATTGTTAGCTGATTTTTTTTGCAACAACTTTGTTAAATGCAATCAATAGCCCACAATCAGTGCATTCCATAAAAAATTGACAGATGTTCCCAAAATGCCTGCTAGGCATAATCTTATCTGTTTACATATGCACCATAGATATTTCAGCCCTTTTTGTGTGTACTTAGATATCCATGCCAAAAAACATGTTTTCCTTAAATACCAAATAATAGCATTTAGTTAGTTTCCTTTTAATTTTCAAAATATATATTAGATATCACTTGATTGGACAAGTAGTATTCCTATTGTTTAATGAGATTCACTGCAAAGGAAGAATGCCACCATTTTTACACACAGAATAAAAAGATGCATACATTTATCAGAAGCATTTTTACTCTAGAACATATATGTCAAAAGCCATTACATTTGCTACTATGCACAAAATAATATTTGGCTTTCAATGAATGAGATGCATATACATGCATATGTGTATGTGCTTATCAAGCTTTGTGGAAGAGAAAGTGCTTTTTATTTATTTTGTTTTACTTGTTGGATATCATCTCTCTTTTTGTGTAGCGGCAAATAGCCAGACCTCCTTTCATTTCAATTTTGACAGAGGGCAGTCAAGTTAAAAGGATAAAAATTTCATTTCATGAGATTCATCTTGATTAAACTAATAAAGTATATTCAGCTACATGTGGCTTTCAACATGAGGGTTCTCTAACATGGCTTCTGACAGCATTTTTAGTGATTTGCCTGTGGTAGCACACGAGAACTTATGCTGCCACATATAACAAAAAAGCAGAACTGGTCATTTTGATAAAAGCAATTCTAATTGTATTTTGGTTCTGCATCCCTTATAAAGGCATCTCATGCCATATTTTGATTTATAGAGGTGGAAACTGAAAGTTTTAAAACCCTTATGTGTTTTCATATGTCTTTGTTTATAAAATCTAGAACACAGTTCTTTCTAAGCAGTAAAGACCTCTTTTGAATCATAGGGGGCTTCAATTAATTGTAACAAATCACAAATATATACATGGTGTTGTTTAGTCACAATTCACTTTTTTAATGATATCACTAAGTATGAAATAAAGCAAAATCAAGGACTGTAATTATGTTGACTGACATTTGACTGAAAAGTAAAAATATCACCATAATTATATTTCCTTTCTAAATGACAAGCTAAAAGACAAATCCTATAATTAAAACTATTTAACATTTATTCACTTAAAACTGAAAATAATAAACAAAATGAATTTTTTCTTTCTTTCTGAGAGTTCTAAAATATGAGCATAAGGAGCTGTATAAAACTCTAGGACTTCATGGTAAAGAATCCAAACAGTGATGCAGTATAATTTGAACTCTTTTTGCTGTTAAAACTCCTTTTGCTCTTCTGCAAATACACTCTTCTTTAATCCTGTATTATTTTCTCTTAATGCAACATCTCAGAACCCATTTCATTCCATTTTCTGTGTTAGAACAGCCATATCAAAAGGGAAGATTAAAAATAAATGGTCAGGTATCATTAGTTCATATGCATACGGGTTCAGCATGTGAAGATGCAGTTTCTAGGATTGGCCTTAAGATGTGACTGATAGATCTTATTTGTCTGATAGAGTTGACCAGGGAAATAGAGCTACAGCTGGTTACTTCATTAGGTCCTCTCATTGATTGAACCCTGCTGAAGTGATGCAGCAGGCTCCTGAGATAACTGCTGGTAATAGAACAAAATGAATTCTTATCACAGAGATTGGAAAGGCCATTAACCCTGGCCTCCAATGCTTTTCAGAGGTCACAGACAGGAAGCCAAGCGGTGACTGGGAAAACTGTTTTCTGTCTAAGTACAGGTCATGTTAGAGGGGTGTGTATGTGTGTGACTTTTTTACCCTTCGGCTTCTGTACAGATGAAACTGTTACACTGGCAGATGTTAATAATCAGCTGTAAATAAATATTGGAAGCAGAAGAAGAAAAATGAGAAAGCACAGGAATTTATTTCAATAAATATTTAATAAAAGAGCAATTGTTACTGTGATATTTACTGCCAGTTCTGCTGTAGACATTTGCCTAACACTTTTCCATATAAATTGAAAAGAGAACTATGCAGAGGCACTCTAAAAAGGAAATTTAATATGGTTTTATATAAAAATATACTTTTCCTTCCTTCCTTCCTTCCTTCCTTCAAAGATGAGGATTATAATTGCCTGCCACCCGCCTGCCTGCCTTTGCCAGCAAGCCTATCACCAGTTCATCTGTGAATTAGTGCAGGGCACTGTTTGCCTTTCACCTGGTTGAGAAGGGTATATATCTAAGTAACAGTCCTATAATTTACATTTAATGCAACCTTTCAATTGACCAACAGCCCACAACCTAAGCCCCCATCTCACAGCTGAGGACTTTCCCACATTTGTCAAGTCAGTGCCAAGATCAGCCAAAAGAAATCTCCCATTTACTGTTGGGAGTACCATATCACAATTTTCCTACCTGGGGTGAAGAATCCAGTTATTATAGAAGTCATTTTTTGTGGCTGCATGTTTAACGCTAACAATTTATTGTACGTGTGGATTAAGAAAATTAAGTTGGATGCCTCTCATAAAATAGAACTTTTTCTCTTCATTACTGATGTGTGTATATAAGGCAATACAGATGCATGTTTTAGGTTGTTTTTAGCAAAATGTTGGTGGCTTCTATACTTGTGATTGTGCTTTAATTTCAATGTCTGTGGTCTCTGTTGGAGCCAATCTTTCACAAGAAGCAAGTTCGTTTAAATGTAAATGGGGTCCTGTGGATGGAAAAAACTACCTACTTCATGTCTTTGGGGACCCGCCCAAGCATTTGGTTTGGCCTTCCATGCATAAATAATAACAAGAAGGTATGCTGTCATTGCCTTGCTTGAAACACCAGAAGTGGTTTGGCACAGCAAAAACCAAAGCACTAAACTGACGCTGGTTTGGATAAATTTACAGTTCAGATCCTCATTCTGATTAAACTGCTTTAAAAAGAGAGAGAGAGAGAGAGAGAGAGTTATTTTGGGGACTTGTGGATTACAGGAACAGATGAAAACCAGCTAAAGTTAAGAGCATACCACACCTAAAAATATTCTAAAATAACAGGAAAGTTGCAGTTTTGTTAACGTGAACGGATTTTCCCCCCCATAATTGTTTTTTAACATTTTGTAGAAACAGCAAGAGGATGTGGTGCAACTGGTAATACAATCAACCTTCATTTTTATCTTAAAATGAAGCTATTGCAGACTCAAGTTATTTAGCTTTTCTCTGACTCTGACACACATCATATCTCTAAAACTTCTTTATTGACTGCCACGACATATATGTAATCATAGCAGAAAATTTAAAATGTACATAATTTTAGTAAAAAAAATCTTAAACTACTTTTCTACCATGCAAGTTAATAGATATATTTTTAAAATATTTCATTAAATGCATGCTTTTGCTTATCTCATTTATCAAGAATGTCATAGTCTGTTGCAGATGTCTGAATACATGACACACATGCCTGGTATTTCAGTGTGGTACCTGAGGTGAAACGCACTCATGAAACTTTTAAATGTGTTATACACTAGGAATATTAGAATTGTGAGTTCATTCCAGATTGCGTAATAAAGAACTGGTATTTATTCTTTTCAGAGATTTTTCTTTAGGATATTTGATAAGCATTTTTTTATGAAGCAGCATTAGCTCAAGTCAAGTTAAATTTGAGTAATACAGGGTTTTCTGTCTAGAGTAAGATTCAGGATATTAGTGTTTATGTTACTCAGCCACATTAGATGTAGCTGTGAATCAAATAATTTTATCCTGGCGGCTTCAGAAATCTAAAATATTCATCCATTGGTCTCTCTCTTCCTTTATTTCATTGAGCTGGCTAAGTAACAATAACCAGAGATGTATGTTTACTTTTCATAAAGATTCCAGTGAAATAAATGCATTATAGATATACAGTGGCCGAGCTAATGTGTTTTTCTATCTGACATACTATTCACCATTGCGGGAAATATGTGTTGGGCTGTTTTTCATTATTCAGTTGCATTCCATACAGATGGATTTTCACAGAACCTCTTAAGTCTTCTAGATATATTTGCTGACAACCCCATATTGTTAGGATTTTTTAAAGAAAAAAATGGTTCTCAAATACTGTTGTGACAATTCAGAAGCAGAAGTTGCTTCCAACATACTTCTCCAATCAGAAACCTTGACAGCCTGTATGATACCTTAATAATAGTCTTATTGGCTGTAATGTGGACAGTTACTATTTAGAATGTAAACAGTTATTTTCATAATATATATTTATTCACTTTTTTGCTTTGCAAGAATTGTCATAACTCAAATTCAAATCGGGGAAAAGCCTCCTCCTTATTCATTAGACATAACAAACTGATTTAAGAATAATACTATACGTTTCAAATAGCTACTGATGAAAGAACATATTCTGTTGTAGGTGCTAATAGTTTTTTAGAACTATGTTGAATATTTTTCAAGCGGCAAAGAAATGAAAATATAAAAATAATATTAATCTAAAGATGATGGATTGCAAGATTGGATGCTATGCTTTTATTACAGTATGAAGCCTCTCAAATAATAGTTCATGAAGAAAGAGAAGGAATTCCTACACATTTCTCACTTATAAGGGCATACTAGAAGTGCATGCTTTGATTTTGAATCTTGGCCTCAATAAATGAGATCCTGTTGATTTCCCATGTAGAGTTGAGTTAGTGTGATACTTCCAAAAGAGAATACATCCTAAAGCATATAGTCAAGGTTGGCCAACCAAAAAACGTGATCTTATTTAGTCTAAATGACTTGGCACTATAGTTGTTAAGGTTCTTTTTAGTGGGAAGGTTAAAATCTGCTTCATTTAAAAATAGAGGCTGTGTTGTTTGTGGATAGACTAGAAGTAACACAGCTGCCCAAAAAAGTAGTGAAACTGCATAATGTAGTAATAAATAATTATTAATTATTGGCCAAGGGCATGTTCTCCCCTCAAACTATTAACTTTACTTCCCAAAGCCACACCTCAGCAGCCTTGACCAAGGCAGAAAGATTGCTTAAATATGGAGGTGCAAATGTGGCCCTTTTATGGATGAACATTCATGGTCCGCTAATCCCTGCTAGAGAGGAGTAAATCCCTGTAGGCTTGCAATCACACTAGGATTGGGAGACCAAAATACCTGCCTTGGTGATGTAAATCTCATATCAGAAAACCACAAATATAGGTGGACTGATGGGATCAGTGAAATCTGGCAAGGTCAGGAGACAGCTCACTCTGGGTGTGTCTAGACTACATGGCTCCATCGACAGAGCCATGTAGATGAATGTACTTGGCAAAGGGAAATGAAGCAGCGATTTAAATAACTGCCGCTTCATTTACATAAAAATGGCCGCTGCGCTGTGCCGATCAGCTGATTGTCGGCACAAGGTGGTAGTCTAGATGGGGATCAGCCGACTCCAGAACTCTTTGTCATCAGATCCTGTAAGCCTCATTGCACAATGCATAAAGGATCTGATGACAAAGGGTTCTGGGGTCAGCTGATCCCTGTCTAGACTACCGTGCTGTGCCGACAATCAGCTGATCGGCACAGTGCGGCAGCCATTTTGATGTAAATGAAGCGGCGATTATTTAAATTGCCCCTTCATTTCCCTTTGCCGAGTACACTCATCTACATGGCTCTGTCGACGGAGCCATGTAGCCTAGACACACCCTCTGTGGTTAATAAAGGCATTGGCAGACTGGGGGCAGGAGGGCTAAAGATTTAAATTTGTTTCCCTGGGGACAACCAGTTTGGCAGCCATGGCTGCATTGTCTCCAGTATTGATTGCGCCCAACTCAACTCTTTCTGACTACACAGAAGCAAGCCAGACTGAATTTTTAACAAAATGTTAAAAATGTTTTTCTTTGTATTTACATGCCTGGATGCATGTTATGGTTTTTTTTTTCTGCTGACTATAGACTTTGTTCAATTTTAGTGTCAAGACATTTGAGCTAAATTACAGGTGCAAGTCCCTTCTTTCTTGTATTTGAAATAGAGGAACTAAAGTGAAATTTCCAAAACCTATACTCTGTGAAGTTCTCAGATGGCAAAATTCTTGTCAACTTCACTTTTCTGCTTCTGTAGGGGATTAAATACATATGGTAGGGGGAAAGTTTTAAGTTTGCTTGTCCATATTTCAAAACATTGAGTCACTACTCTGTGCGTGCGTGCGTGCGTGTGAGAGACTTCCTGCCTTCTAAGTCTTTTTAATATCTTGATGGCTTTATGCCATGTGAAACATGAATATCAATAAGTATACAAGACATTGAGTTCCACAGATTCTTAGGGCAAGATGCTCAGCAGTACCACAGCTCTTTTCTGCACAGCTAAGAATGGGAGGAACTAGCTTCAGTACACTTCTCTGCTCCCCAATTCCAAAAGCTCCTAGCATACAAACAGGGATCACTGAAGTCCAGCATTCTGTCCCCTCAAGGCACATCTCCATTACTGAGAGTTGAGTGGAACTAACCAGTTATGTTGGCTGTGTTCCACTGGTGATTCCCCTACTCCAGGGGCATTCATGTGTAACCAGTTAAACTGGCTTTTAGGCTACTTTATATGGTCAGGCCAGCAGCTTTGTCAAATGCTAAGATCTGCCCCTTGGTTCTCTCAGATCACTAGAGTAGGTTGGTGCTTTCTGTGTTTCTTGTTATTTTGGTGCTCGGCATTGCAAAAGGTTACAGTGTTCTTGTCTTCCATGTACATTGGATCATTTGGACCCAGCAGTCACTATCAGAGTTCTTCATGACTGATTATTTGTCTTATTAAATTCTCTCCCAGTAAGGAAAAGTTTATAAAACATTGTAACTGAAAAAGTAGAGCATTTATATGCCATCTGTTCGAAGACTATATGTCATCCGTTCTAGCCTTTATTTGTATTGCATTACGTATTCCATCATTATTACACATATTTTCATTGTGGAGTAAACAAACAGTAGAAGGAATATTAAACAGAGGGTTTAGGCAAACTATGTTAGATTAAGAAACAATAAAAAAGGTTCACCAAAAGTTACATGAATGAGAAAGGATCCAAATGAGACTGATTGTTGCTGTACTGTAGCTTAGGCTAGTGCTTTCCTTTTAAGCACTATACAATTATTTTAATTGTAGTTTTCATAGAATCATGGAATGATTTGCTTAAAGGAGTGGGGATAATGTATAAGGAACAAGCGAACTACTGCTTTCCTATTATAAGAATCTTAGAATAATTCTAAGGAAATGTTATTATTAAACAATGTTTTCACATAGTTTATTTGAGGAAAAAATTATTCCAGTAAAAAGAGGGTTTTGCCACAATTTTTCTTATTTTTTTTAAAAAAATGAATCCAAATCTCCAATTTCACAACTTATTCATTATTCAGCTACTTCCTCAGATCTCCATAGCTGGAGAGAGAAAATATAGATAGAGTACCGCAAAAAGAGGTAGTTTTCGTAGTGTTTACACTTCTCCTAAAACACTCTCTAGTCCTTATTGTTTAAGTTTTGAGCACTTATATAGCAATTCAAGCTGTCAAGAATCAGGTGTTGGAACCCAAAAATAATGAGATTTGCCTAAAAATCACAAGGTTTTGAAAAAATGTGGGTTTTATTTGTTTTCTGGATTTTGACCAATTTTGTTTGTTCTCCATATTTTATCCACAACCATGAGGAGTTGAAATGTTGTTTTTGAAATAAAAGTGTAGAGTCTAACATAACCCCAAACCTCTAGGGGTTGTGATTGTAAGGAAAATATAAACTACTATGAGACTTATGATACAGTTTCATGAGCTGGTGAAGTTGCATCACAAGCTAAGGCCTACTCATTCAAAGATTTTGTTCATGCAAGTTCTCTGTAGAAGCATTTTGCAATTGTATTTCTTTGTGTTTTGGTTTTGCTCTACCCCAGAGCTATAGCTTCAGTTCAGGCAAAGTTATTCAACTGTAGTGAGATTTATGACACTGTAGAAAGCATATGGTACAGCCTTCATGTTTTCATGTGATCAGTATAGCTAGCACATCTAACCAGAAGCCAATTTTAGCTGGTTTCTTTCAAAGATACTGTAACTGATCTTCCAGATGTAGCTAGAAAATACATCCTCTCCCAAAACATAAATTCCAGTAGATCTAGTCCTTATCTACCTAGTCTTTATCTACTTAGTAACTTAATGCCGTGACAACAGAGATGATTTCCAGGAGTCAGTGGCAGGTACCAAGCTGCACATTTTTTCTTGATTAAGGGTAACCCAGAGTTTCAGAATAAGTAAGCTGTGTTGGCCAACTGTGTGCTGGCTTGTATCTTTATGGACATGTGGATGGTGGGCAAACCACTGGTTACAAATGGGAGCATCTCCTGGGTCTGCCTTGGTGGCAAAATGCCACAACAGTAACAACATGCCACATGTACAAACGTGTCTCTGAAATACACAAACTGCGTTGATCATTTGAACAAGTGACTTTAAATATTCTGCTAAGTGCACATGTCTTCAGCATCTCTTAAAACTCTTCAGCTAAGACAGAATGCGGTAAGCTAACCAGTTCCTGCAACATGATGGCCAAGATGGATATTAGTCTGTATAATGACCCTGGCTAGAAAGTCTTCTCTCTGTTCTGTGATTATTTGAGCATGTAGCTAGGTTGCTGATCAGTGATGATGCTGGTATTAGTCAAGTATCCATCTTGAAATCAGTTAGAGCTGCTGGATCCGCTCAGCATTTCTGAACCATCACTATTTAGATTTCTAAATACGTATTTACGGCCATACTTTTAAACTCCCCATTTTGAAAAGCATGGCTAAAAGCTCGGTCTCTGATTTCATGATAAGCTGCCAGGTTGCCCTTGTGCAAACATGGAATTTTACATTTTCACAAACTTGTCCAATGAATGTTGTGGTTTGAGATCCACATATGAACTGGACCATTGGGGAAATTTTCTTTGAATGCGATGCCAGCCAGAGGTAGGAGGGTTCACACAGCTCCCTGGTGGAAAACAAACAAAAACCAAAGAAAAATCAGGAGTTTATGGCTAAATCCTAATTCTAAATAAGGTGGATGTAAAATGGAATACCTCATGTCCAATCCTGAAGTAGCAGACATTTGGTATATGGCGGAAGGGGAAGATTGAGAGCATCCCCCTCAACCTTCCCCTCTGCCAGTGTGTGACACAAATCATCCAAACATGACACATGGCTAACGTGTGGAACACTGGGGTTCTGTTGTCAGTTACTCCATAGCTAGTAGATTGGAATGGTGGATTTTTTTTAATGCAGAGAACCAGTTTTTAAGGATGTGTCTTCACTGAGTGAAGATACTACGTATGTTCCAGATATGTTTGTTTGTGTGTGTGTGTGGTTCCTGTCTGAATTTCTCAAGAGGTGCCAGAGGAAGGACAGTTTAGAAAGGAAGGTGTGGTCCCTGCTGACAATTAATACAGATTACTTTATCCTAGCTCTACCCAATAATACAATACATTCAATCTGTCCCATCCTGGCCCTGGCCATTTATAAGCTTTTCTCCAGGCTGTCCTTTTTGCTCAGACAAATCATGCTCCTCAGTTCTCTTCCCCAGTAAGAAATAGAGCCAATCAGTTTCATGGAGGGGAGAAAGTAGGCTAGGCCAAGTGCATTCTTCACAGGGGAGAAGGGAATGGGAGGCTCCTAGCTTGTGAGAAGTCCAACAACTTAGCGTGTGCTTAACTCACTCCTCTCCACCTTCCTATCAATGTAGTGGTCCAGCCTACATCCCTCTTTGTTCCTCCCCTCTCCAAGAAATGGGTTATCTCTTCATGCAGATGCTCCCTCAGAATCATGGCTTGCTTCTTGGAGGAAAAGGGAAGCCAGGAGCACAGAGGTTTCTTTTTCTCAGACACATTAGGCAGCTGCTGCTTTTTGTCCGTTGGGGGCAGTCTGGCAGAGAGTGCAGTGCAGGAGGTAGAATTAACTCTGGTGTTGAACATTTTGAAGTATGTGTCACAGCTGAGGGGTGTGTAGGAAGGATTACTTGGTCACTTTCCCCAGTCTTCCATGACAATGCACCTCCTTCTGGTCGATAGAAATGTAGCCGTGTTAGTCTGGGGTAGTTGAAGCAAAATGCAGGACAATGTAGCACTCCTTCTGGTCAGGAGTGTATGGCTGATTGCAGAAGATAGACCTTTCTCAGCTGAGAACCTTGCCCTGAATTGTGGTAAATTCGTAGTCTACGGTATATGATTATTGAGAAAACTACAAGACTGGAGCACTGGACTGGGACTTAGGAGACCTGATTTCTGTTCCTGG
Organism: Pelodiscus sinensis; assembly: GCF_049634645.1. Lineage (NCBI taxonomy): Eukaryota > Metazoa > Chordata > Testudines > Trionychidae > Pelodiscus > Pelodiscus sinensis. Next base: position 51,574,672 of record NC_134712.1, on the reverse strand, counting down.
CTCTTCCACTTCTTAGTAATCTTGGGCTTCACTTCACCTCTCTCTATACCAGTATTCTTGTGTTTAAAATGGAAATAATGATACTCATCTCCTTAATAAAGCACTTAGAGATCTACTGTGAAAAGTGCTGTATAAAATATAGGCATTATTATTATTTTAGGGCACAATGTTCAAGCATTAATTGATGTTGGAAAGTACTATTTTTAATGTAATCATTTGGTGGGGCTACTTTTTTCCAGAATACACTGCAAAATAAGCATTCTTAAGAACATAGGAAAGGTTCTGATCTACTGCAGGGTGTTGTGATAGACATTTAAGACCAGTGTGTTGCCATGTATATTGGTTAATGTTAAACATATCCCCAGATGATAAACTAGGATGTTAATTCTAAAAATCATCTGCTCAGTTTGCTTGTAATTCTTTCAAGAAACATACAGAATATTTGTATTTGTGTGAAACTCTCTTTTCTTGAATCAAAATATATGATAGTTGAGAAGTCTGCATAGATCATTTATTTATTTGTTTATTTAAATAAATAAATAAATATGTATTTATTTGTTTAATCATTTATTTACTTATTGGGCAGATGTTCTGGAGGGACATGTTAAAATCAAATGCATAAAATATTTAATTATCAGCAAGGTTTTATTTTTTTTTAAATGGAGGTGCCTATGTTACCATTGCTCATATGATTACAAACTCCAGTAATTTTTCAGGATTTAGGTAGTAATTTACTGTGTGTTTCAATTCACATTACTGTTTTTCCGGTGAAATAATAACATTGACTAGTGGCTACTAATTCAGATCCTGATCCCATAAATGACAGCATGCATATTTATCTTTTTATACACATGAATTGAAATCTCCAGGACTTTTCACATGTATAATGTTACATACAAAATAGTTACATACATAAAGGTGTGGAGGACAGGGCCTTTATGATGAATATAGATCTGTTTAAGTGCCAGGTTTTGACCTTCGGATCTATTTTTGCCTTGGTAAAAATTCTCTTTATCCAGTTTGTGATTTCATATTAATTTCTATGCAAATATGTGTTCTGGGTGTGATTCTCAAAGTGTTTGTCATTGGCCATATTCTTCTCCTATTGAAGTCAATGGGAGATCATATTTCAGAAGTACTCAGTGTTGGCCTATTGGACTTTACTTTCCACAGTTTTATTCTCTATAGACTTGACTTTTTCTTGTGAATATCCTAACTCAAGCAAAAACTGTCTGTGGCAGTACTGTACAAAGTCCATTTAAATTACATCATTCTTCAGGCTAATGATAGCTATGAAGCTACATTATGAAGCACTGATTTAAACATCTTGTTTCATTAAAAAAATAAAGCTGACACAAAGATAGCATGGCTGACCAACTGCAATTCTGTCTGAGCTCCATGATAATAAATCATGGAATATTTTATTTTTAGAATTATACTGTGTGTAAATCAACTATTAGCTGTTTGAAAGTCCTATGGATAAAACTCTAAATTATAATTACTAAATGTCATTAATATTAGCTTAGATATTTAGTTAAAATGTTTACTAATAGGATAGAGGCACTGCCTATTCTAATACCCATTAATTGCACTTACCAGCCCAATCTTAAATGAGCAGATCAGGTAGCTATATTTATTGATTGAATCTCTGGCATAAGTTTTATTTCTAGACTTTTCTAGGTGATTTAATTGAGTTCAGCATTAATTCAGTAACACAAAGGGGTAAACTTTCAAACTAGCATAAGGGGCATCAATAATATACATCTTCTGTTAAGCTCTATCTGATGGGCAGAGTGAAATCCTCAGTCATTTCTGTAAACCTTTACTCTGTTGTGGTTTAAGACTTTATAAGGCATGAATTTGCTTCAAATGTGGTTTGTAGTGTATAATGTTTCCCTTTCTCTCAAGTCACGCATGAGTTTAGCAGCCAGGACATATAGGATCAAAGCAGAGCAGATTCACCTCCAAACTGAGTATCTTTCCATCAAAGAAACCAGTGTCATAATGGATTCCATCCAATGAAGAATAATAGCCCCAAGGGGACACATCTTCCTTACACTGAAAAGAGATCTCTTTGGAAGATTGGGACCCAACAGCAAGAAGTACAGGGGTTGTGATGGTAAGGGATTGTGTGATTAGTAACATAGGTGCAGATCATCCCCACTCACATGAAAAGGCCTAGGAGGAGGTTTTTACACAAAAACACCCTCAGAAATCAATTGAGATGGCCTCATAACAACACATCAGTGGGACAGTATTTGCATCTACTCCCACCTCCCTGCCATCCCTCTCAGGAGAAAAAGAGAGAGTGACTCATTCCAAAGTGGGCAGACCACTGAAATCCAAACAGGGGAGTCAGCAGCCTCGCTGGGCAAGGAGACTCTGCAGTCCAGGAGGCAGTAGAGTCAGAGCTGGGGGCAGCCATCCTCAGTGCTTCCATGACTGTGCCGTGCCCCTCTGCAGCCTTCATTGCTGCCTGGAATGTGCTCTGTGGCACTCCAGTGGCAATTTAAAAGGCCTAGGCTTTGGGGCCCTTTTGAATTGCCAGGCACTGGGGCAGTTCCCCTCTTTGCTCCCCACTGTTGTCAGGCCTGGAGCCAACAGCTATTGGCAAGGTACCTTGTGGCCTCCTCTGCCACTGACTTTGACCATCAGCTCCCCACAGGTTCCATGGTACAGTGGCCCCCAAGCTTTACAGCCTGGTCCAGATTTGTCTGCTCTTGCTCCACCCCTCTCCCCCCCAGCCGGAGAGAGGAATGCAGCTAACCACACTTTTCCCTTGTTCTGTATGAACCAGGGGGAAGGCGCTTCAGTCCTCCCACCCCCACACACCCTAATAGGTGCCTAGAGGGTGGGAGACTCGGGGTGCCTAGAGGGTGGGAGACCCTTTCACCTGCCTGGTGATTCTACCTCTCTTCTATATGTTCTTCTGAGAAACAATCCCATTCCAGGCACATCCCATTTTCCTGGCACAATCAGACCCTTATCTTGCTTTTACTTATGATAAGAAGAAACTGTGTACTGAATTTGGTGGTCCTAGCTCTTACTATTTGGAAGGCGTTCTTGAACAAGCGGACACCTAGACAGGTAAACTCTCTCAAATATATAGTAGATTATGAAATATACTTAAATCCAGAACTTCTGCAACGGTCTTCTCTGAAATACTATCAGTTCCAAGCATAGGGCCAGCCTACAAGTATTTAAAAGTTGCAGTGTACTGCAGTATTATACTGTTCCAGCAAAATGAGGTAGAGAAGCCACACTATTACAAATAAAATCTACTAATGCTTATCTAAGGCAATACTTCAAGCAGTGGTGGGGAAAGGTTCCATTTAACCATCCAAATGTTTGGATGCTTATCCAAGTTATTTGCAGTGGTGATGGGTCTCTGTCTTTGCTGCTTTCATTTCCTAATTCTCTCTAATTTCTTATAGAAGAGTTTTCTTCCTCCCCTCTGAAGCCAGCAGCAGTTCTTAGCCCTGTGTACAATTCAGCTATTCCTGGATCAACATACCAGTTTCAATATGGGTTTTTTTTCTGACTTTGTACAGCCTGGTTAAAGAGTCTAAAGATTTAGAGATATAGTTAGGTTGTGCAAGTACTACACATTGTGACCATGTTGTATCTGGGTTTGGTGTGACTATTACAGCAGTTTAGTTGATGGAGATTTTGAAAGCATCTGGGAGTAGTCTTTGGTAAAGACTGTTACATACATGCAATTTTTTCAACCTTGATGACTAGAAAGCTCTGCACTGTCTTCAAAAAGAACAACAAAGACCATGTAAGCTAAGCACTCAGCTAAAGCAGCTCAAATTTTGAATTGTGAGCGCTGAATACTTTAAGCCATATTTGGAGTGAACAGTTTGTAAGGAGTCCATAAGCTGCTATATGCTCACATAAAACATTTTGTTAAATAATTCTGAACAAGCAAATTTCTGAAAATATTTCTGTTCCCAGACCATTCCGAACGAAAGAAACAATCAAAATAGTGGTATAAAAATGTATTCACTGCAAATAGTTCATCCAGTTCTACCAAGGACACTGAACATCAAGAAATAGAAAAAAAAATTAGGGACAAGTAATTTGATTATATGGCAAAGTGTGGTGCAAGAGTGTATTCAGGTCAAAATCCATTAAAAATGGAAATCCAGCCCAAATGATGTGAATAGAACCGAACGCAAAGGTTGGCAAAGAAGAAAAAATAAGACGGGGTGGGGAGCCTTTTTTGAGTCAAAGGCCACTGACCCAAAGAAAAATCAGTTGGGAGCCACATACAAGTGAGAAGCAAAGAAAAAACAAACCAAAACACCCAAACGCTCACTGATTGAGAAGGAGAAAGACATTCCCCACGTTTTCCTCGTACACCAGAGGCGGGGGGGGGGGGGGGGGAGGCGGGAGGAGCTCAAGCTAGTAGATTTTATGTTCTCCAGCCACGCGGGGGGATGGGGTGGATGATTGGAGTGCCAGCGCTGGCTCCCCAGTGCTGGTCGGGGAGCTCCGAGACTCAGAGGCTTTATCCAGGCAAACCAGGGGCTGCATCTGGTCGCTGGGCCTTAGGTTCCCCACCTCTAAAATAAGGGAAGATGCATAGTAAAAAATAGGAATTATTTAACTGTAACAGAAATAAAAAGTCTGGAGGGGGATCACTAGGATCACGTCCACACTACACTGAAGTTCGATGCTGCTGTGGTCAATCTTCAGGGGTTCGATTTAGAGGATATAGTATAGAGCCACTAGATCAAACTCAAAGGGCGCTCCCATTGGTGCTGCTACTCTTACTCCTTGTGAAGAGTAAGAGAAGCCAACAGGAGTATTTGCTCCCATCGACCTTCTGCTGTCTGGATGGGGATTTAAGATACATCAACTCCCAACTACATAATTTTATGTAACTGGAGTTGCGTATCTTACTTCAACTTTCCCATGTATTATAGACTGGGCCTACAATACAATGTAGAAGAGTCAGTCAACACTATGAGTCAGTCAAAGAGGATTAGGAAATAGCAGAGACTATCTTGCATTGGTCTTCATCAAAATATAACTGCAGCTGAAATATTCTGAATACACTATTTCCAGGAGGTATTGTTAGCAAGAGAGATGAAGGAAGAAAATCAGAAAGTTAAATCATAAGTTCTGAATAGCATACTTCAGAGAGTTCTGAAAGAAGAAAAAAATGAAGGTATGAACTGCTAATAAAAATCTGCATAGACCATTTTAGACAAACTAGAATAAAGAAGAGTGAGAGAAGAGACAGTTGAGGTATATAAAATAATGAATGGTACCGAGAAGACATACCAGTAGTTCCTATTTGTTCTTTTCCATAAGACAAGATTAAGCACACAATAGGAGCCCGCTACAAAGACCGCGGAAGTCCAGGGAAAGACTCCTGTTAACTCCAGAGGATTTTGGATCAGATCCCCAGTGATGTTTAACAATACTGTACGTATGAGGCAAACTTTTGTATTTTAAGTTTTATTAGTCCTTATGGCAGAGAACACTAACACTCTCCCTCCCCTAAGCTTATGGGAGATTGTGAATTGTAATGTCAGCCAAAAGAGAAGTAAAACTACTCTCTCTGCTTCAGTGCCTTTTAGAAGTGGTCATGTGTGAGAAGGATCTGGTTTTGCATAATAAATGATTAACTGTACATCTCTAATCACATCTGGAAAACATTGCTGAAGTTGCATTCTGAACAGCTGACGTTCTCTGTTAATGGTTTTTCTCTTCATAAACTGCTTTTTGCTTCTTGCAAAACATTTGGTGAAATATCAACATAAAAACAAAGCTGCAAAATTACCCAGTTTAAACTAGAATTAACTTAGCCAAATAAAATGTTCACACATTTACCACCATCATTACCAGACACAATGGCTCTCCCAAACCAATTCTCAGATTGTAGGAGGGAGAGCAGAAAATATTCCATCCAGTTGAGCAATTAGCAAAAGGGAGAGCACACTGAGCTCAGGATTGGAGGGATGTCTGCATCGTGAGGGTCAGGTATGGAACTGATGACTGTTGGAAAGACCATCGCCGCCTTAGATCAATCATGAAATTCTAGATCTCCTCAAGGTGTTGCAAGCAGGCAAAGTCAATATGAAAGAAATTCAACATCAAGTCCATTGAAGATGTAGTTACTCAGAAGAAACTTCAGTAATGTTTTGAAGAAAAGTTTTCTGCTATGCCTACAGTTAATGATGATGAAAATTTCTGGAAGGGATTAAAAATCGTCATTCTCACAGCATGTGCTGAGTCCATTAGTTATGTCATCCACCATCACCAAGATCAGTTTGATGAGAACAATGCTGAGATTGAGGGCTTGCTTGACTAGAAAAAGTGAATTGCATGTAACAAAAATACACCACACCAGCAGAAGAAAGAGCCATACAAGCAACTCAAGGTTGAAGCCCAAATTACAATCTGTGAGATCAGAAATAAGTGGTGTTGAGAGAAGGCCAAGGTGATTGAGCTTTATGCTGATAAATGACACAAGGAACTTTTTTTCAGGCAATAAGGGCCAATTACGATTCATACTCCTAAACGGGTCAGTGTATTTTAAGGATATCAAAGCCAGATGGAAGGAGCATTTTAGTTGCTCCTGAACTGAGAATCAACTTTATCTGTACCCTAATGGCATGAAAGAGAATCTCTTGCTGACCCTCCCAGCCTCGAAGAAGTAATATGAGCCATTATGCAAACCAAGAAGAACAAGGCAAAAGGGCCATATAGCATATAAACTGAAGTCTACAAGTTTGGAGGTGAAGAACTAGTAAGGAAGCACCACACATTTTTTCTTTATATCCAGTGTAATGAGAAGATTCCAGAAAACTTGAGAAATGCTAACACTGTTAAAATCTTTAAGAAAGGAGACATGTTGGAATGTGTAAACTATTGCGGCATTGCCTTGCTATCTACAAGAGGGAAAAATCTTGTCCATAGCTTCTTAAACCAGTTACTTCTGCTTGCTGTGGCAATATTGCCAGAATCTTAGTTTGATTTTAGACCATCCCATGAGACAACCAACATCCCATGAGACAACCAACATGCATCTGATGAAGTGGGTCTTTGCTCATGAAAGCTTATGCTCCAATGCATCTGTTAGTCTATAAGGTGCTACAGGACTCCTTGTCGCTTTAACATGACCTTTGTTGCCTGCCAAATTCAGAAAAAGTCCTGGTGGCAAAATCAGAGCCTGTACATGGCCCTTCATCAATTTGACAAAGGCTTTGATTCTGTCAATTGCAAAGTTCCGTGGAAAGTGCTGGCCAGATTTGGCGTCCCTCCAAAAATTATCACAGTACTAAGGCTTCTCCATGATCAGATTAATGTTCTCTGTAATGGCCTTGATGGATTCAAAACTGTGGTTAAGCAAGGATGTGTTATTTCCTCAACCCTATTTTCTATCTATTTTAGCAGTCCTTTTTGTTCATCCTAAAGAGTCTCCCCCTTCCCCGAATGGCATGGACGTCTAACAAAATGGACGGGTGGCTCTTGAATCTTTGATGTCTCCACTCTAAGTCTGAATTCTTCAGAGCATCCATTATTGATCTTCAGTATGCTGATGACTGTGTCATCCTCATGCAAAATAAGAATGATCTTCAGTCCATACTGGATTTCCTTGCACAAGCTTACCAAAGCCTAGGACTCTCACTCAGTACTGAGAAGATTAAAGTGCTCTTTCAACTTGCTTCAAGCTTTAGCCAACTTTATAAAAAACAGACAGTGAGATTCAGCATAGGATTCAGTGTACAAGTGCCTCCTTTGGGAAATTGCATTTTCATAGACCTATGGCAGGACACCAACATCCAAGTCTACTAGACAAATGTTCCTGTGCTCCTTTATGGATGTGAAAATGGATGACATTTCAACAGCACCTCAAGTATGTGGAGAGGTGGCATAAACAATGCCTTCAGACGATTCTGTGTAAAGTGACAAAATCACTGCACTAATGCCAGCATTCTCACTGAAGTCAACGTCACCAGCACTGAAGCAATGATTCTCATGCATGTTTGGCGGGACTGGATATTATGTACAGATGCTTGTTTCTCACAAAACAAGTCTTCTGTTCTCAGCTCACCCATGATCAGAGATCCTGCGTGTGCTCAGCAAAAACTCTACAAAGACACACTGAAAGTGTTTCTTAAGAAAACTGATGTGGAAAACCCAAGCTGGGAGGAGAAAGCCCAACAACCATCCTCACTGGCATCACATCCTTCATCAGGCAGTGGCCCGCTTTGAGGAGAATCACCTTGCCCTAAAAGCTGAAATGAGAGAGAGGAGAAAAGAAAAAAGAAAATAACTTTCTCCCAGCAGGCAGCTGGCCTTCCTGGAAATATCTGTACCTACTGCGTGTGGAGCTGTGATTCCAGGACTGGATTCCTAGGTCACATTAAGAGGCCTTCTTTATAATAGATAACTGTTACTTATTAATTTGTCAGACAGACTAACCTGACTGTAAAACTATAAGTAGATTGTTCCTTTGCATTTTCCATCTGAGATCCGAGATGAGGAAATTATAAATAATGCACTTGAAAAGAAGGGAGAATGACCACTATATAAAAGTACAGCTAAAATCTTGGACCAGCACATTGACCTAAAAATAATCCTGGTTCCAATTTGTGCTCTGCAAGACCAGTTTGACAGGCTCAAGGATGCTAGGAAATATACATAATGGCTACGTCTAGACTGGCATGATTTTCCGCAAATGCTTTTAACGGAAAAGTTTTCTGTTAAAAGCATTTGCAGAAAAGAGCGTCTAGATTGGCACGGACGCTTTTCCACAAAAGCACTTTTTTCGGAAAAGTGTACGTGGCAATCTAGACGCGCTTTTCTGCAAAAAAGCCCCGATCACCATTTTTGCGATCAGGGCTTTTTTGTGCAAAACAAATCTGAGCTGTCTACACTGGCCCTTTTGTGCAAAAGTTTTGCGCAAAAGGACTTTTGCCCGAACGGGAGCAACATAGTATTTCCGCAAGAAGCACTGATTTCTTACATGAGATCGTCAATGTTCTTGCGGAAATTCAAGCGGCCAGTGTAGACGGCTGGCAAGTTTTTCCGCAAAAGCAACTTCTTTTGCGGAAAAACTTGTCAGTCTAGACACAGCCAATATTTCCAGAAGTATTTGTATGAGTACAACTGCAGTGAGAGAGATGGGAATTTTTCTCCTAGTTAATTGTTTGGCATTGTGACGGGGCGGCCCTGCCCTGCACTATAAATGAACCTGCGGGCAAGGCTTAGCTGGCTGAAAGAGTCCAGCTGGAGGAGAGTGCCCTACCCCCATGGCCTTGCTGGGCATGCTCACTGGTGAGCCGCACTATAAAAGGCCCTAAGCCGACTCACTTGGAGCTGATAGCCAAAGGGGAAGGACCGAAAAGGCCAGCTCCACGCTGCTGGAACCAACGCCACAGCCCCAGCTGCCATCCCAACCCCGGCCCTAGAGATCGTGGAGAGGTGCAACTGCAGGGGAATGGCGGCGAGGTAGGAAGCAGCCCAGGGCAGGGAGTAATACAGCTCCGAGTGCTCGGCGGGTTGAGGGGAGAAACCCCTCGCTGAGCAGGCAGTGGACCGAGTCACTGCCAATAGGGCCCTGGGCTCGGACCCGGAGTGGGAGGGCCTGGGTCCCCCTATCCTTTCCCATGGCCATGCCCCAGAGGCCAGAAGGGCCCGCAGACCTAAGGACTAGGCCAGAAGGCCGTATTTACCCCAAGAGGGGGAACTTTCAAGGAAAGTGCCAGAAGGCCGTATTTACCCCAAGATGGGGAACTTTCAAAGACTGTGCCAGAAGGCCATATTTTCCCCAAGAGGGGGAACAGGACTTTCAAAGACTAGGCCATGATGAGGGAGGTCCTGAGCGAGGGACAGTACCCCTCAACAGGCAAATACCTGCTGAATTAATGGAATTACTGTAACCTAGATAAACAAACAAAACAAAACAAAAACCCCTGTTTCTTAACTTAAATTTCATTTCTCTTAAATACCATACATATTTCTCCTCTTTATCCTGGTTTTTCTTTCTTTCGCCTCATTTTTCTTTCCCTGCATTATATACTGTTCTTTATTTCCTGTTCACCCATCTTCCAGTCTTTCTCTCTCTGTTTTCTTTCCATCCCATTAACTTCTCCTTCCTTTCCTAACTCCTGTTAATTTTTATTTCTCCCACTTGGCCCTGCTGTTCAGAGGCGCTGAGTATCTACAACACCCTTTGACTTCAATTGGAATTGTGGGTGTTGAGCATGCTGACTATCTGACCCCTATTACATTCTAATCTATCCCATAATCTTGTCATCTTCTCAAAGCCAAATGAGTTTCTCTCATTCAACATTATGTTTAGTCCACTTACACTGTCATCTCCTATCCCACTCAGTCACAAACAACTTTCTTCATCTTACTCCCCTCTCCTTCTGTGAATGGCTCATCCATAACCATTCTTAGTAGATCACTCATCATTGACCAAGGAGACAAAGAGGAACCAAGAATAGTTATTTCCTTGTTTCCGTAATACAAGAACCAGAGGGCACCAAATAAAATTGATGGGTAGCAGGTTTAAAACTAGTAAAATAAAGTTCTTCTTCGCACAGTGCACAGTCAACCTGTGGAACTCCTTGCCAGAGGAGGCTGTGAAGGCTAGGACTATAACAGTTTAAAAAAGAGCTAGATAAATACATGGAGGTTAGGTCCATAAAAGGTTATTAGCGGGGAGGAGGGTAAGGAATGGTGCCCCTGGCCTCTGTTTGTCAAAGGCCGGAGAAGGATGGCAGGAGACAAATTGCTTGATCATTGTCTTTGGTCCACCCCCTCTGGGGCACCTGGTTACTGGCCACTGTCGGCAGACAGGATACTGGGCTAGATGGACCTGTGGTCTGACCCAGTATGGCCATTCTTATGTTCTTAAGACTTGAAGAGAAGCTTCTAGCTGTTGGTGGGTGAGTGGGATAGAATAAAAGGAAGCTCCTAGCAGACTGAAAGAGACCTATTTCACTGTCCAGAACTGGAAATGGGAAACTCAGCTGATCCACAGAGGAGCCTCCTTCAGTTGACTAATAGGACAAAATGGACGTGATGTGAATACCTTGTCAGAATGGCATCCTCACATCACAGGGGAGAAGATTATGTCAGCCACACTGATTCGCTCCAACTATGGAGGCCAGCCGGGATTCCGGCTTCATCTTTAACTGTGTCATTGGACTACAGTGGATCGAGGGAACTCTTAGACTATTTGTTCTTCCTTTTCCAACAAGCCATTCAAATCCAAGGCCAGAATAATCTGTACAGTTGTATTATGTTTATGGAGTAATTTGCTTTGTCTTAACCTAGTACTATGTAGGCTGTAGAAGGCACTTGATAAACCAGAGTGCAGTATTAACTAGTTTTAGTAACTTTTGGAGCCTTTTTCATTTTTCATCTTAACGTGATTCTAACACTGTGCACTGCAGACTGCACTAGCATTGTTTTCTTGTATTTGAGTCTAAATTAGTTGTAGGGAAAAAGTTGATAATAGTTAAACTAAAGAGACCCAACATCAAAGGGAGTTTTCAATGTCTAGAATAAAATAAAACCAGGTGTGACAAAAATATCGTATTACCATAGTAAGTGTTATTAAAACTGTTGAGGTATGTTGATTTCTATGTTCTATCTATTTTCAAAGCTGACATTTTTAAAAATATATAAGTAGAACTCATGTAAATTTAAAACTGAGTATTAGGACTTGCTCTTAAATTTAAAGTGCCACCATATTACATTTTGCTGTTTGTTATTTTGAGCTAGACTATCACATTTTAAGAACTGAATGGCATTCTTCTTGGTTAAAATATGAAATAACAATAAAAAGTTGCTAAATTTGATATTTGTAGGAAGTCAGAAAATCACAGATGTGTATGACAGTAGCACAATTTGGCATTCATGTCTAATATTTACACTATAATAAAATTCAATAATTAACATAAGGATTATTCAGGATTTAACCCCTTTCCTAATTTTTACAATTTATTTTAAGTAGAACTGTATTTTCATCTTATTCCTTTGATGAACATAGTGATAGTTTGAGCTTACAGCAGGCATAGACACAATTGCTACTATTTCTAAGGAATCTATGAGAAGCTACATTATAATTTTTATCTATGAAATTTCTTTCTGAAATGAACACCATACATATTTCTGAAATGAATGCCAAATGTATTTTCTAAAAGTGAGTGCCTTTGAAAGCTGAGGCAGACAGTTTATACTGTGCATAATAATGATATTAATTTTTATGGTGTGTATAAGTTACATTTTGATTAGTTTTTTGCATGATTAAAAATTTGCAAAGCCTTTATGGCCCCCAGGAGCCTACCTGTAATAAACAGCTCTCACCTTCCAAATCATAAAACAGGTCTGCAGTACTTGAACATTAGAGCTAATTGCCTTGCTACATCAAAGGGAGTACCAGAGGACTGAGAAAAATCACAGAAGGGAGGTGGGGGTGGAGGGGGGGGGCAGTTTCACCTCTAAAGGTTATGTGTTTGTGGCTTGGTGGAGCCCTGTAAAGTTATGGCCTCAGAACTGCTGTTTGCGATTAAGTTGATGGGGAAAGTCTATCCCGCAATCTCTCTCTGCTGCTGACACAGAGTCTTTGTTCACATTTAGATTTCTCAAACTGTTGCCAGGGTCAGGCTGAGGTCAGACACCACGATGATGTATAGGAGAACATGTCTGGGAATTTCTCTCACACTTAAAACACATACCAGAAAAACAGGAGAGCACCCTGCAAAAATTGTCTGATGAGACCCAGATGATACTGTAGCTTTTCTTTTAGTACCTTCATAATTTTCTCGCTCTTTTCCTGACACACACACAATGGTTTATTAATGTGTGCCACGATAGCCTGTACAATTTTATGTCCCCTCAAGATAAGGACACTCAGTAGCACTTTGACACTTCATTTTCCAGCCCAGGGGGAATAGGCCAGTAAATCTACTAAAAGAAGCACTGCATTCATTCCCAAGGATGAGTTGAAAAGGAATTGCCATAGGCAGTTTTAGGCCATGGGGCCTGACACTGGATATGAGCCTCATATGTGTGCACTTGGCATTAACACAGCCCAATCCAGTCATGATCACAGACTCACAGCATCCCAAACTGTGCTCCCCTGCCACCCTTACAAAGCCAGCCTCACTTCCAACTGTGACTAAGATGCCTACCATGTTTGATTAGCAGTCATCACTGACAGAGGGGGGCAAGGGAGAGAGACTAAAGCAGCAAGAAGTACTTTTTCCATTTTGTTGGTAATTTTTATGTATACAATTATTTTTAAAAGTTGTGACGGCCTTTCTTTCATTTTAAAATGGACATTGGCATTGAACCCGCTCATGTCCGTGCCAAACACATCGCTCTGATATATTTTTTTCCTTTAATTTAAAATTGCAGCAAAATTCTTTTCTTTTCTAATTTAAAAAAGATTTTGTGGAGAGTTTTGCTCCTGTAGTTTTTCTCAGGGTTGCTTGCCTAGACATACAGTTTCATGGCTGGCAAGTAAGGCACTAAGTAGCAATTTTTTGTGCTCAGCTGCTCCATATGACAGAGGATATTTCATTCTCTTGTCAGAATGTTATTAATAAAACATGGGGTGCGGAGAGGGCCACTATTTCCCCTTTCAATCACTATAGCATTTACAATGAAAATTTTATGCAGTGTGTAATTTTCAGTTAATGCTTGACACTTAAAATGTCGGTAGCTGCATTTTGTACGGTTCCTGAAGGGTTAATTGTATCATGTTCCCTGCATAAAAGCTCTGCTTATCAAAAGTGAATAGAAGAGTGTATGCAAATGTGTGTCTGTGACCTTTTGCCTTTCCAGGGTTAATTTATATGGTCATTAAAGATTTTATGAAATTGAGCAGCCTGGTGCTTCAAATCCTATTTTACCTTCACCTTCTAATTTATATAATTCCTACCTAAACTGGGAAATATTATTTTTATTTTTTTTTTGTGCTGCAGTGAAAACAGCATGCCATGCTGTAGGGAGTTGCAAGTCTGGTTATCTGGCATTACTCAGATTGCTAAAAATTCATTAAAATGTGACATCAACACAGTGAGAGACAAATGATCACAGAATGAAAAGGAACAGTGGGCCTTTCACGGATTAGTGCTACATAGCCCCAGCATAGAAGCTAACTGCATAAACAGATTAATCCACCAGTAGCAGCATAGCTAAGATTTACAGAATAATTAAATAGGGTTGAGTTACTGTGAAGATTTCCATGTAATCTAGCTTGTGTGAACACGTAAGTGAGGTGTGGGTAACACGGCGTCCTTAAGAGCAATATACTAAATTGTATCATTTATCCTGAATAGCTCCCCCTGGAGACAAAATCTGAGAGTTCTCCAAGAAAGCCAAATGTTTATACCTAATACAGTACTTACATATTGCAATTAGCAAGATACCACTATGCTAAGAGGATTTATTTTTGAGTTTCTTTCTCTTTTTTGGTTTTAAAAATTATTTTACACTGGGGGGGGGGGAGGGGAAGGGGGTTGCTCAATATTTTGGAGTGTGTGTGTGTGTGTGTGTGTGTGTGTATTTTTATACAGATCACTTCTAGCCAATGAGAGCCAAGTGAGAAGCTTTAGATTTGTCATGGTGGTGAACACTGTAGGGTCTGATAAAGTCACATTTATAATTTCTGAATAGAATCTGAAATATTGCACATTTTTCATAATTCATATCAAATCATTTGAAAGTGCCATTCTTCTTCTCCTTCACTCTCCCTTCCCTTTTCCTTTGATTTTGTTCTTACTAAAGGCTGTGTTTTTAATTGATGTTAACTGGTCACTAAGTTAGCTCTCCTCTGTGCTTATCCACAGAAGAACAGGGTGAAGATACGGAAGGGTCTGCTAAAAGCACATCAGTGGCTGTTGCTGATGATAAAGACACAAGTGAGAGAGACACTAGTGAAGGCAAAAAAGCTAGTAAAGACTCTGGTAAGATGCTAGAATTTTGTCCTCTCTCCCTCCCCTTTTATCCTATTAAATGCTCTTTCATTTTAAATTGTCTGGACATTCCCACTCCTATTCACTGCATGTGCATTTTGCATGTGATTTCTATCAGTAGCCTCCCATTGACCTATTTTTAATCATAACCATCTGACAGGATAGATGCGGATAAGTTGAAGAATATTACAGGACGACCAGTGAGATTATTTTTTAATCAAATCAGTTTGTGTGCTTGTAATTTTTTAAGCGCCTTTCATTAATCTTAGCTGTACTTGTGATTCCTCTGATGGCATATTAATTTTTCATAAGTATGGGATTAGATACCACTTGAATTCTTTTTTCTCTGCAATCAAATTTGGTCCCTCTTGTAACCCTAAGAATGTAGGGGGGTTATTATTTTTGTTGTTGAAGTTGGATTTTTGTTTTCATTCTTGCTGTCTGACCACTTACAGTCAAGAATTTGCTGTCTTCCTGGGCATTTATTTGAGGCATTTAGGGAAAAAAACCCACAAAATCCAGCAAAAAGTTTACAGATGATTCAGCCTAAGAAAAAGGAAATATAATTGAAAATGGATTATGAGTTAGGTAATTTTGATCTCCGGGAATAGACAGAGCCCAGTAATGAAAGCTACTGTCTTTGAAAACAAAACCCCTATGTCATGACATTTACTTGTGCACAAACAAACCTAGGGCCAGCATCTGGTGTAGATACCCAAGGCTTTTTCTGTATTTGATTTGGCAAATATGTGACTTCATCCATGTTTTTTATGTATGAGATGGAAATCTATGGTTGCAATGAATATTACATTGGCTACTTTTGCTGCACGCTATACCTAGTTACATTATGTTGGATTCATTGAAGCAGAAGAAATGCTGAAACAGGTTGAAGCCTATTAGTTTCAGGTAGTCATATATCTTTTCCCTGTATCCCAATGACAGCAGCATATAAAGGAGCTTGTATTCTCCATAATGACATTTACTTGTACAGAAAATATAATTTTACATGCACATTTACTCAAACCTGAATTAGCCCATATTTGTAATTCACTCTTTACATATTAAAAATGTGGTTTTATTTCAAAATATTTATGGATGGTCCTTTAATAAATTAATTTGAAAGACTGCTGTAAGGATTAAGGCTTAGTTTGTTTGCTTGTTGATATGTTGAAGTCAGTATCTGTTACAGCTTAGAACCTCAGCTGAACTTCAGTTGTTTTATTTTTGAAATCAAGAGATGGCAGAAATGCTTCTGATGACAAATATGATGTTGAATAAGTAACTATGTCATGTTTTAAATATATATATCCCCCTTGGCTTCACTCTTTGACTTGGAAAGAGTTGTCTGCATCACAGTAAAGCTGCATTCCTAAACTGACTTGGGTCTTTTCCGCATTGTCTAATCAGTTGGTCATCCTGGAAATGCTTCAAGGGAAAGGAGACAACCATGTGAAACATACATTTTCTATCATTCACTCTACCTAGAGGGCACCGGAATCCACTTCAGAGGACTTATCTGCCCACTCTTTGTAAAGTGCACTCATTCATAGTTGTGGAGGAAGGTGCTAAAGGCACATTGGAGAAAATGGACTCTGGAAGAAATAGCATTGGGCAGTTCTCAAGATTCTGCTAGGATTAGTCTCACAGAAGAGCCAACTTTAATTGGGCAAACCCTATGCCCAGATACCTGCTGGGTGCAGTATAACGAAAATGCAATAATTGTGGTGCACGCCAGTGTCAGTAATTCCAAAGGTATCTCTGCAGTAAGAGCCATATAAAAACAAATGTCCTCATGCTTTACAGCAATCACAGACAACAATTTATACTGGAAACTCTTAAACTGACCTTTTAAAAACTTGTGTTTAATTTTCTAAATTAATTCTGCACTCATGCCAAGGTCTTAATTCTCAACTCAGCTGACAAGTATTTCTAATGACTGAATAACTGCTTATATATAATTGAATGTTAATTTGGGCTTTCTCATGAATTGAGTGTTGCAAGTCTTGCCAAGAGAAATCTCAGGAAAACCAATAAATTAATCACAATCTTAACAAGTTAGACAGAAAAGCAGTGTGACCCCTCTTTAACATAGAATCTATTAGAAGAGGAAGGATTAACATGTTATTTAGTAACAGTGTGTTTGTGTAAGCTGTTGTGCTGTATTGCTTACCTTATCTCAAGGACTGGAGCTTTCTGAATGAGACTTGGCAATATTAAAGTTATATTTGTTGAATATTCATTCAGAACAAAAAAGCCTACTAATGCCTCATTTATATTGTCATTTAAATCTAGTGCCACTTTAGATTAATTATAATCCAAATTACAGCTCTATGCAATGCAAGAATTAATATGGAATTTATCCAGATTAATACATTTGCATTGAAAATATAATATGTCTCTGCCATGGCTAAGGGGAGCACTTTTTAATAAGGTAGTAAACATGAGGAAGGATGGAAATTAACCTTCATTATTGCAGTGACAATTACCCTTTCGTTCTATTCTAATTAGAATGCTGTACCAGTAATTTTAATTTTAGAATTATTTTGAAGTTGAGTTACATCATCTGATATATCACAAGTCTTAAGTTGTGATATTTATGAAATACATTGATTAACAAGCCAATATTTTTGTTCTCAGCCTTTTCAGGTTTTTATTTTGTTAGGACACATTTTATTAGGCTTGCCTTACTTGTCATTAACATAAACTTTTTTATGACCCTTGCTTTTATTTTAGTTGTTAGAATTATCAAGTAGGCGATTTCAACTGGATTGCAGTGAATTATGTGATTTTTGTACTAGCAATCTTACATGAATTAAATAATTCAGTGACTGACAGGTAATCTTTGACTAGTGTATTTTGTGGTGCTTATTTATGATTAAGCTTAGTTTTTGAGCTAAATCCATTGCCATTGCATTATGGCTATGTTTCACAGTTAACCAGAAAACTGTATCTTTAAAACAGAAAGAATGACAGGATTTAGTTCTTTTTTAAAATTGTATATTAAGAAGGCAGTGCCAGGGAAATGTCCTGTTATACAAATGATCTAAAAGTTGCATACCTTTCATACTGTTCAATTGCTACTTATTATTAACTATTATTATTATTATTATTATTGCAATGCCATTTCTATAAGCCCCTGTCTTTGCTCTGTCATTCCACAGGGAATGTGTTAAAATAGTGAATTCAACAGTGAAAGTATATAGTAGATACAGCTGAATCAGGTGCTAGGGCACTTCATTGGTATTATCTGAACTAAAAGGAGCAGATTCTCTAGTGCTTTGCCCCTTGCATAGTCCTTTATACTTGTGAAAAGTTGGTACATGGTGTAAAACACTAGTAATATAACGTGGTAGTGTTTGCCACTCACTTTGCACAGATGCAGACAACTACAGAGGGAGCAAAGCAGTGGAGAATCAGGCCCTAGCTTTCTAATGCTTACCATAAAATCTTGAGATTGTTATTTTACTTGATACCAGATGTAGCTTTGGTCATTTAAAAAGTAACAGTGTTTATGGTTGAATGAATCCAGACTCCTCCCATCCCAAATTGCCTTGGTTAGCTTTAACATTTTATATAATTAACATAGTAAACATAGTGAGGGGACTGCTCTCTGTTATGTATTTATTACCCTAAAATGCAGTGTTTTACAAGGGTTGGTTTACATTAAACACAAAGGAAAATGTATAAAAACCAATACTTGTAACTATAGAAACAAGAAATATGAGTTCTGTGATTGTTATTGGTCCCTTGAAATAGTTATCATATCCAATGGTAGAAAACGTTGAATAATATAAATACACGTTCATACTCCCCTATCTGTCTCTTATTGCTCATAGCTAAATTCTACCAACAGTTAATACCAATGTTAGTCCATTTGAACCAATGTAACTGGAAGCAGAGTTTGCCTGCAAAATTCCTGTAACAAAGTGTTATGTGAATATTTATTTATTTTGGACAAGATCCTCAGCAGGTGTGAATCTGCCATGCCCTGTATTAATACCAGTGTACATCAGCAGAGAGACTGTCCATTATCTTTAAAATTGGACATTTTAAAGTGACATATGATGTAGATAAGAGACAGTTGTCAACTGAGACGTTTTTGACAGTTAGAAATGAAGAGAGGTTAATAATTTGAACCCATCTTTCTATGACTTGAAAAGTAACCTTTCCCTGTTAATAGTGTGTCACTTTTTTACTTCCCATAATTCTCATATTTAAGGTATTTAAATAACAATGCTGTACTCCTATATATATTCTGTTAGGCTAGGGAGCATTGGAAACCAAACTGAGTAATATAATGATGGCTTATGATGATGTCATGTGCATTATGCCTTTAGGCATCAAAAGCCCAATCCTGCAGCCCTTAATGCAGCAAAGTTCATACTCTGCCGTTTAAAGTGTATAGACCTTGCTGTGCTCAGCATTGCAAAGCATGAATTAGGAGGCCAAGTTGCAGTTTTAAAAGGAATTTAGGCATTCAGGTGCCAAAATTCTATGGATGGTCACCGGGAATTCGGTTCCTAAACGCCTAAATTCCCTTTGAAAATCAGAATTTGCCTCCTAAATCAGTTAGGCATTGCAATACAGAGCGTAGCAATGCCCAACTACCATTAAACAACTGGGCTCTGCTGACTAGCCTTAGTAATGCCTACAGGATCAGGCCTGGACAGTGTGGCAATATCGGATTCCAAAAACGAAATTTGTTCAACCTGTTGATAAATTAGTCATTGAAAGTAGGAAAATATGTCAGGAATTAACTTAAATTTCAGCAGGGCTCTCTTATAATTACTAGTCTAAATTACACAACACCAAGCAATTTTACATCATTAGGAAACAAACACAAATGTGTATGTAATAAGATATATTTGTGTATTTAAAAAAAATGCCCATGAGGAAAATATCTCTGTATGATTCAGTATTTAACCATTTATTATTATTCTCAGGGTTTGTTTGCTTCCTTTCTGTTTACCTTTTATCTTACATTTTTTCTAATGTTGCCTTGTTTATATCAAATACTGTGTTGCTTGTGTAATAAGAAAAAAAATCTTTTTTTTTTCAGAGAAAAATACAAGCATTTTCTTTGTTCATCTTTACCTTGTTTCAATAACATTCATGACCTTATTTTTAAATTAAAACTAGGTTATTGTGCAATGAGGTGCAATTTGTTCATTTATATGAACCTTATGTGAATTGAAAAAAAATCAAGATAAATCTTCATGCACAGCATACAATCAGATTACCCCTGGACTATATATTTACGTTGGGTCTGATAGCAATCAATGGTTTAGCTTCATTGCATTTCAAGATGTATTTGCACCCAGTTG
This sequence comes from Pelodiscus sinensis, assembly GCF_049634645.1. Lineage (NCBI taxonomy): Eukaryota > Metazoa > Chordata > Testudines > Trionychidae > Pelodiscus > Pelodiscus sinensis. The sequence goes on along the minus strand of NC_134712.1, from coordinate 51,554,391 downwards.
TCCAGTGATAGTGTCCTCACCCTGGAAATAATTTAGTTGCAAATTGACTGGAAGATGGTGAAAATTGAAAGTTAAAATTAGAAATACTCATAATAAACAGCAGAAAAAAGGTCAGATGATGCCGCACTATGATGAGATTGGAATGGTTGGTAAATGAGGTTTTGTGTTTGTCGTGAGATGTATGTGACATGCCTACCCAATGCTGTTGTAATATCCAGCCTAGCAAAAGAGATTATCTGGCAAATTGATGCTGGAAAGAATTTTCTGATGGACTGGGAAATTAGAATTGCACTCTTTTCTTTGATGTGTGCATGACTGGGTCACATTATACAGCTAGCTCAGGCATAATATTAAATATAGTATTTAATACTTAGTAGTAGAACTATCTATAGAAAATAATTATATCCCTGGTTTTGATTAGAGTACCACAGTATAGAACTTCATAATATAAACATTTAAAGCAACCCAAAATGACTGCTCTTTGCATATAATTAATATTTAGTTAGCTCTAATTCTGTTTTCCACTGTATACATATGGAGATGTAGATTTTAGGGGGTTGTTTGGGGTTGAGTTTTGTTGGGTTTTGTTGTCATTGCTTGTTTTGGTTTTTGGTTTCTTTTTGATACTATATTTAGCTTCAGAACTGTATCAAAGCAGCAAAATAATTTCACTCCCCAAATGCTTTAGAAATGGTAGAAGGAAATTAAATGTTAGAAAATTAACTATTTTTGAAAACAAGGATTTCTGAGCGAAAGTTGATTTCTCTTAATATAATAGAGAAATTCAAACTGAGATACTGAAGAGAGCATGTTATTGATTAATCTTTCAAGGCAACCGAAGGTTATCTAAACAAAAGAGAAGAGTCCATTTTTAAATTTATTTCTAGAGTGTGCATCAAGGATAAAAGTGTGTTTTTACCTCTCTATTTGGTAGGTTTCAAATAGTTTTATTTAAGTACATTATTTTTTGTAAATTTAGCACAACCATCTGTGAGATTATACGGCATCATAATGTTTGTCTAGCATAGTATGTCTAAGTTTAAAACATGTTTCTAAAAAACATGTTTTTGAAACAGGAATAATCACACCAGAGAAGGAGCCAAAAGTGAATACACAACAGCTACTTCCGGCAAAAGAAGAGGATGGCGCATCTAAAAAATCAAAGTCTTTGGAGGACCATAAATTTGGACATGAACAGGTAATTGAAAATGTAACGATTCTGTTGCCTCATGGAATTTTCTCAGGTAGCTCAAAAGCAAAACAGAGATGATATTCTATTGAAATAGCAATCCTATCAAATCATTCAAAGCACACTAATATCCTGCCTCTTCATTTGATGTTTTTCAGTTCTATCAGTGTCCTTATTGTAACTACAGTAGTAGGGACCCAAATCGTATCCAGATGCATGTCTTGTCACAGCACTCAATGCAGCCTGTTATCTGCTGTCCTCTCTGCCAGGATGTCCTCAGCAACAAAATGCATCTCCAACTTCATTTGACTCATTTGCACAGTGTCTCTCCTGACTGTGTGGAGAAACTGCTTATGACAGTAAGTATTGAAAATTCTGATACACATTTGAAAGGAACATGCTCAAACGTGTAGACAATGAATTTTTGGTGAGCTTGTATTCTGGTAGCCAGAGTGGGGGATGGACCGTTAGGACCATTGAATTCCATTCCTAACTCTCTGGCCTGAAGGAGAACTGTGCGTAAGCTCAAGAGCTTGTTTCTCTTGCCAAATAAGTTGGTCCAATAAAAGATATTACCTCACCCTCTACCACTAATTTATGTCCCAAGGGCAAGTTACTGAAGCTAGATTTTTTTAAAGAGGCTGAGACCCCAGAGTTTACATTTAAGTCAGCTTTGAAAAATCAGGCCACTCACCTTTCTGTGCCTCAGTGCATATCTCTAAATGGGGTCTAATCATATCTATTCCACAAGGGTATTGTGAACATTAACTTATGGACTGTTTGTAAAATAGCAGCTGTTCCCTGGGCAAAAAGTTCTAAAGCAAAGTATTATTTTTATGAGGGTTAATCAGTTTTATGAGTTTTTCTGAACACATTTAATAACATATGTTAGTCAAATGAATTCCAAATAGAAATACACAAACAAACATATACCATGATAAAGGTATATCTTATAATATTAGGTCTATATGGCACTTGTTATATGATATTGTTGGGCTTGGTTCTTTTGTCTGCTCTGGCTGTTTTTTCCTTTTACTGTGTGTAGGCCCTGGCGAAGGTCCCACCCCTGCCTTGCTTCACCTCCACTCCACCCCTTCCACCAAGCCCCACCCCTGCCCTGCCCATTCCCACTTCCATTGGAGTCCTTGCCTGAAACCCTCTCCCCCTAGCGACGTGAGCCAAGGGATTAACAGAGGTCCTAGCTCCAACCGTTGCGGGGCTGCTCTGAACTATCCTATGGATGGGATGGTTCTCTTGGCTGGAGACTTGTTTCTGAAACACTAGGTTAAGAATAGAAATGTTAAAATGTGTGTAATTAAGTAACTGCGTAACCGCTGAAAATTTCAGCAGTTAAATGCAGGGTGGCAGTCTGTTGCCTGTTGCCCTGCACTGCTGTCTCTATATCAAAGAGCTGGTATGCGTGGGGAGCCAGTGTGCATGGGGAGCCAGCATTTAAGACTGCTCCCTGCTCATACTGGGAGCCTGCGTGTAATAGTTAACTTTAACCGATGAGCCGAGGCTCATAGGTTAACTGTATACACAGTTACACTTTCACATGCCTAGTTAAGAAGTCAGCAAAATACCTATTTACACTGTCAGAACACTATCTTCACCATGACAAAAGGCTGAAACTATTTTTTTTTTTTTTTAAATACAGGCTTCTAATGTTTAGTGATTGAGAGATTGAAAAAACTTTGGAGCAATCTTCTACTTGCAGGATGTATTTTTTGCTCCCCATATCAGTGACTTTCTCCTGTCTTGGTTTTGGATGAATTTGGGAGGGGAGTTGTTTTGTTTCTGGGAGGATTTTTTTTTAGAGAATTTTATTGGTGTGGTCTTAAGTATTCCAATAATCTTTCTCTTATAAATTGTTTCTATAACCACCTAAGAGTAACTTGTCCTGTCCACATCTGATCTCCTTGATCACAAAGGAAATAGATGTTTGCTAAATATCTCATCTCTGGCATGTTTGCAATCACTGATTTCTATTCCGCCCTCACAGCACCACAGTCAAAGGCACCATTCCTGTGAGTGGACTCTACCCATGCAAAGTGTAAAATGTCAAATTAAAATTATTTTTGTTTCTTTTAATGTGGTTAGAATTTTTTCTCTCAGTGGAAAATTATATTTACTTTCATGTATCACCATAATGGTTCTAGAGATTTTTGGGCAAATACTCCGAACGCTTTGTTCTTGAGCACAACAGAAAATGTAGCCCTTATTTGGTATAGGCCCTTATTCCCAAGGTGTCAGAGCATCTCACAATATTTAATGGATACAGTTAGGTATTGGTATTCCATTTTACAGGTGGGAAACCCAGGCCTGGAGAGACTGTTACGTGACCAACGTCACCAGTCTGTAATCCAGGACTGAATCAATCCTTGGGCTTTTGATGTGTGATAAGCTTTGAACCATGTGTGATGCATTGTTAAATGGTGTGTTTTCTGCTTTGAATTGAATAATATTGTGTCCTTGTTTTTTTAAAGGTTCCTGTACCAGATATGATGATGCCCAATAGTATGCTATTGCCTACAGCTCCCTCAGAGAAATCCGAGCGTGACACACCTGCTACCATTACAGCGGAAGGATCTGGGAAATATTCAGGTATGCAAACAAAGGACTAGACACACAGAATCTAAATGAGAGATTCTTGGAGCAAACCACTTGATGCTTCCTTGGTACAGGACTACTTTTTTTGTTTACAAATATTAACACGAGGTAACAGGACAAAAATTGTAAAATGTCATTTAGGGCATGATTTTCAAAGATGGGCCTTTGAAATGTCACAGCTCAACAATGAATTTGGCCCTTTGGAAAGGCACATAGCTAGTTGGATGCACATTGTCCATGTGACTGTACAATTACTTGACTTCAGCTAGAGCATACCTGTAGTAATTTGACATGACAATTTGACATGAAGCTGTATGTGACCATTTTGAAAATAAGACCCTTACTATTATAAACATATACTCTTATAAGATAATGAGTTATCTGTAACTCTGTCTAGAGCCTATGAAAATGTGAGATGAGTGGGTCCTTCAAGTCCATATTTCAGTTTTCACTCTAGACACACTCTTGTGCTTATTGGCTGTTTGCTCCAACCCCCAACTCAGTTCTTTCACCTCAGCCATGCTCCCCCTTAATACCTATGTCCCCACCTTCTCCCCACAGGCCCTGTACCCCCTCAGCCTGCCTTCTGTCTGCTTTCTCCTCCCCTCCTTCATCTCTGTGATTAGCTACCCTAAGAATTAACAGAAATATCAGGGCTCTAACATTCTCTTTGTCACCATCACACTGGTCACTTTGCTTGTGTGTTTGCCCCTTTTCCATATTCTTTATCTGCCTTTTTTTATTTGTTTGTTAGCAATTTAGGGCAGGTGATGTCTATGTTTGTACTATGCACAGTCGGGGACCATTTTGGTTGCTCCTTAGGCACTATCATGATAAGCATGATAAATAATATTCTTTCCTGTGCTCAAATGTCATGTGTCTAAAAGATATTTCTTTGCATTCCTTAACCAGGTGACAGTCCAATGGATGAGAAAAACACTCCTGGGCTGGATGAAGCAAAAACTGGAATGGAAATTAAGACTGAGGAACAGAAGCCACCTAAGGAATGTACTGAAATGCCAGAATGGAGTAAGAACAGCAGTAAGGATACAAAGATCACTGAATCACTGCCGGATCAATTGAATGAACAGCAGAAGAAGCAGCAACTCTCTGTTTCTGATCGCCATGTCTATAAATATCGTTGTAACCATTGTAGCTTGGCTTTTAAGACTATGCAGAAGCTTCAGATACATTCCCAGTATCATGCTATTCGGGCTGCTACCATGTGTAGCCTTTGTCAACGTAGCTTCCGTACATTCCAGGCTTTAAAAAAACACTTGGAAGCAGGCCACCCTGAACTCAATGAAGCTGAACTTCAGCAGCTGTATGCATCTTTACCTGTAAACGGTGAACTTTGGGCAGAAAGTGAAAGTATGGCACAAGATGATCATGCACTAGAACAGGAAATAGAACGAGAATATGAGATGGACCAGGAGGGTAAAGCAAGTCCTGTAGGAAGTGATAGTAGCTCTATTCCAGATGACATGGGCTCAGAACCAAAGCGGACCTTACCTTTTAGAAAAGGGCCAAATTTTACTATGGAAAAATTTCTAGATCCATCTCGCCCATATAAATGTACAGTGTGTAAAGAATCTTTCACTCAAAAGAACATTCTCTTGGTCCATTATAATTCTGTCTCTCATTTACATAAACTCAAAAAGGTTTTGCAGGAAGCATCAAGTCCTGTCCCTCAAGAAAGCAACAGCAGCACTGATAACAAACCCTACAAATGCAGCATTTGTAATGTTGCATATAGCCAAAGTTCTACCTTGGAAATCCATATGAGATCTGTGCTTCATCAGACTAAAGCAAGGGCTGCGAAATTAGAACCAAGTGGTAATATAACTAGTGGAAATAGTGTAGCAGGGAATGTTAATAGCCCTAGCCAAGGGATGCTAGATTCTATGAGCTTACCAGCCGTTAACAGCAAAGATACCCACTTAGATGCCAAAGAATTAAATAAAAAGCAAGCTTCTGAATTAATTTCTGCTCAGCCTACACATCATCCACCACAGTCACCAGCACAACTTCAGATGCAATTACAGCATGAACTGCAACAGCAAGCTGCGTTCTTTCAGCCCCAGTTTCTAAACCCTGCCTTTTTGCCTCATTTTCCTATGACCCCAGAAGCACTGTTGCAGTTTCAACAGCCTCAATTCCTTTTTCCATTCTACATACCTGGGACAGAATTTAGCTTGACCCCCGACCTGGGTTTGCCTGGTTCTGCCACATTTGGTATGCCTGGAATGGCAGGGATGGCAGGATCACTGCTCGAAGATTTAAAGCAGCAAATACAAACTCAACACCATGTTGGGCAAACACAACTACAAATCTTACAACAACAAGCACAACAGTATCAATCAACACAACCCCAAATTCAGCCACAAAAGCAGCAGCAAAGTAGCAAACTAATGAAACAGGAGCAAAATAGTCTAGTAAATGCAGATTGCCAGTTGATAAAGGATATGCCATCATATAAAGAGTCAGAAGAGATTTCTGAGAAACAAGAAAAACCAAAGCAAGAATTGACAAATGAAAGTGAAGGACTAAAGGAGAACAAAGATATGAAGAAGCAGAAATCCTCAGAGCCAACCATTCCACCGCCTAGAATAGCTTCTGGGGCTAGGGGAAATGCAGCCAAAGCCTTGCTGGAGAATTTTGGTTTTGAGCTGGTTATTCAGTACAATGAAAATAGACAAAAAGTACAGAAAAAAAGCAAGACCAGTGAGGGTGAAAACACTGACAAATTGGAATGTGGAACATGTAATAAGCTATTTTCTAACATTCTTATTTTGAAGAGTCATCAAGAGCATGTACATGGTCAGTTTTTTCCTTATGGAGCACTAGAGAAATTTGCCCGTCAATACAGGGAGGCTTATGACAAGCTTTACCCAATTTCACCATCTTCTCCAGAAACGCCGCCGCCGCCGCCACCTCCCCCGCCTCCTCCTCCACCGCTGCCTTCAGCTCCTTCACAGCCTTCTTCGGCCAGTTCTGGAAAAATTCAAAATTCTGCACCCACTCCTTTGCAAGCTCTGCCGCCTACTCCACCACCTCCGCCTCCGCCTCCACCACCCCCTCCGCCGCCTCCACCACCTCCTTCAGCTCCACCTCAGGTCCAGCTGCCTGTTTCATTAGATCTTCCACTTTTCCCTCCGATTATGATGCAGCCAGTGCAGCATCCTGCGTTGCCTCCTCAGCTTGCCCTCCAGCTACCACCAATGGATACTTTGTCTGCAGATCTTACCCAGCTTTGCCAGCAACAGCTAGGATTAGATCCCAACTTCCTACGACATTCTCAGTTCAAGCGTCCACGTACAAGAATCACAGATGATCAATTAAAAATCTTACGGGCTTATTTTGATATTAACAATTCTCCAAGTGAAGAACAGATTCAAGAAATGGCTGAGAAATCTGGCCTTTCCCAAAAAGTTATCAAACACTGGTTTCGTAATACCCTTTTTAAGGAACGACAAAGAAACAAAGATTCCCCATATAACTTCAGTAATCCTCCCATAACTGTTTTGGAAGATATTAGAATTGATCCTCAACCCACTTCTTTAGAGCATTACAAATCTGATGCATCGTTCAGCAAGAGATCATCTAGAACTAGGTTTACTGACTACCAGCTTAGGGTCTTACAAGATTTTTTTGACACAAATGCTTATCCAAAGGATGATGAAATTGAACAACTGTCAACTGTACTTAACCTACCTACTCGAGTTATTGTTGTATGGTTCCAAAATGCACGACAGAAAGCTCGCAAAAGTTATGAAAATCAAGCAGAAACAAAAGATAATGAAAAAAGGGAACTCACTAATGAGCGATATATTCGAACTAGCAATATGCAATATCAATGTAAAAAGTGCAGCGTAGTTTTTCCCAGAATATTTGACTTGATTACACACCAGAAAAAACAATGTTACAAAGATGAAGATGATGATGCTCAAGATGAAAGCCAAACAGAAGATTCTATGGATGCTACAGATCAAATGTTGTATAAAAATTGCACAGTTTCTGGTCAAACAGACCCATCCAAAAATGCGACTGTGACAACAGCAAGCTCTGGCTCTGGTTCTAGTACTCCTTTAATGCCATCACCCAAACCAGAGCCTGAAAAAAGTTCTCCTAAACCTGAGGCAACAGAAAAGCCAAAGCAAAATGACATCACACCTAAGCAAATTGATAGCACCACACAAGGCACCAAACCCATACCATCTACACCAGTAGCTTCTTCTGATCCACAACCCTCAGTCTCTCAGTCACAACAACAAAAACAACCACAGATGGCAGGACGACCTCCTTCTGCATCACAGACTACACCAGTTCCTTCCAGTCCTATATCAATTTCAATGACTTCTCTGCAGAACAGTCTACCTCCTCAGTTATTACAGTACCAATGTGACCAGTGTACAGTTGCCTTTCCAACTCTAGAACTTTGGCAAGAGCACCAGCACATGCATTTCCTAGCAGCCCAAAACCAATTTCTTCACTCTCAGTTTTTAGAAAGACCCATGGATATGCCCTATATGATATTTGATCCCAATAATCCTCTGATGACAGGACAATTGCTTAATAGTTCTCTTGCTCAGATACCCCAGCAGACAAGCTCATCACATACATCCCACACTGCTACAGTTTCTGGCTCACTTAAACGAAAATTAGATGATAAAGAAGATAATAATTGTAGTGAAAAAGAGGGGGGAAACAGTGGTGAAGACCAACATCGTGATAAGCGGTTGAGAACTACCATTACTCCAGAGCAGCTGGAAATACTGTATGAGAAATACCTATTAGATTCTAATCCCACCAGAAAGATGCTAGATCATATTGCACGTGAAGTAGGACTTAAAAAGAGAGTAGTACAAGTCTGGTTTCAGAACACACGAGCCCGAGAAAGAAAAGGACAGTTCCGTGCAGTAGGTCCAGCCCAGTCACATAAAAGGTGTCCTTTTTGTCGAGCACTGTTTAAAGCAAAGTCAGCTTTGGAAAGTCACATTCGCTCTCGGCACTGGAATGAAGGAAAACAGGCAGGTTATAGTTTGCCTCCTAGTCCATTAATATCAACTGAAGATGGAGGAGAAAGTCCACAAAAATACATATTTTTTGATTATCCATCACTATCATTAACAAAGATTGATTTATCAAGTGAAAATGAATTAGCCTCCACGGTGTCAACCCCTGTTAGTAAAACTGCAGAGATGTCCCCAAAGAATCTTTTAAGCCCTTCTTCTTTCAAAGCTGAGTGCAGTGAGGATATAGAAAATCTGAATGCCCCTCCTGCTGACTCTGGGTATGATCAAAATAAGACTGACTTTGATGAGACTTCATCAATTAATACAGCAATTAGTGATGCCACGACAGGAGATGAGGGAAACAATGAAATAGAAAACATGACTGGTAGTTCAGGGGATGTGAAATCTGTATCATCTCCCAAAGAGCCAAAAACACATGTGAATGATTCTTTGTCAAAAACAGCAACCACACCTACACTTGAGAATTGTGATGATAAGTTTCTCTTCTCCCTAACTAGTCCATCGGTACATTTCAGTGACAAAGATGGTGATCATGACCAAAGTTATTACATTACCGACGATGCCGATGATAATGCTGACCGCAGTGAAACATCAAGCATTGCTGATCCAAGTTCACCCAACCCATTTGGAGCTAACAACCCTTTTAAATCCAAAAACAGTGATCGACCAGGTCACAAACGTTTCCGAACACAAATGAGTAACCTCCAGCTTAAAGTCCTGAAAGCTTGCTTTAGTGACTATCGGACTCCAACCATGCAAGAATGTGAAATGCTAGGGAATGAGATTGGTCTGCCCAAACGGGTAGTTCAAGTTTGGTTCCAGAATGCTCGGGCAAAAGAAAAGAAATTCAAAATTAACATAGGGAAGCCATTCATGATAAATCAGAGTGGAACAGATGGGGCAAAGCCAGAATGTTCTCTGTGTGGGGTGAAGTATTCTGCACGTTTATCTATAAGAGACCATATCTTTTCCAAACAACATATTTCAAAAGTGAGAGAAACTGTAGGAAGTCAGCTAGATCGGGAGAAAGATTATTTAGCTCCTACAACGGTTAGACAGCTGATGGCACAGCAGGAATTGGATCGTATAAAGAAGGCTACAGATGTGCTAGGCTTAACAGTACAGCAGCCAGGCATGATGGACAGCAGTTCACTTCATGGTATCAGTTTGCCAGCAGCTTATCCAGGACTTCCTGGCCTCCCTCCTGTTCTTCTGCCTGGAATGAATGGTCCATCCTCCTTGCCTGGATTTCCACAAAGTTCAAACAGTAAGTCAGTAAGGGGATGACTTGTTTATTTAGTTAATGTTAATGATATTGTGTAGTTATCAGCTACCTGTGAAGAACAGAATACTGTGCACTCATTCCTGTCACTTCTCTGTGCATATCACAATACTGCTGTTGGCTATACTCAGAGCATTGGCGTATTATTTCAGAGGGTAATTAGTAATATTCTCTCAAAACTGAAATTCAGTTAAAGAATTCAATTGAACTCTAACTTCCAAAAGTACTTTAAAAAAACATCGTGTATCTATCTGTTTTGAGGCTTGGATTACATGGGCAGTACTCTGTACCATAATGGTATAAATGTTAGTGTAGGTTAGCGAGTTGTATACCAGCTGGCCCATGTAGACCCTGTAGGCATTCACTATAAGTTTTCTAGTGCTGTTTGAAACAATACGACATGAAGAGGCACTAGAAAACATTTAGCACATGTAATTTAACTACATGTGATTTTTGCTGGAAACCTTGAGAATATTTTCAAGAAGTTAGCTAGTGAAGATGAGAACCTGCAGGAGGTAGTTATTATTGATTATTTCATTGAGACCCAAATCCTGAGAGATGCTGAGTATTTGGCAGCCTTGCATGTTTGTATGGGTGCTGCACATGCTCCTCATGTCATTTGGGCTTGTGTATGTAATTGAACATCTGCTATGATTTAGACAAGAGTGCTGCGGTTGACTCTGCACATCATTTTGCTTTCTTTACTTTCCCTGAGAAGAGCTTACTTGTGCAGATTGTTTCGCTGAGGTTACAGAATTAGCTGTTCTGTATAGAAATTGTTTAATCGTGACAGAAGGAACCAGATTTTTTTTAAAATGGTTTCCAGTGATATAGGCAGAGTTCCCTGTAGGTGCTATTTTGCAGATGCAAATTTTGATAACCACTGTCTGCCTACTTGATTGCACTGCCAAATCAAGTAATTACACATCCACATTAGTGGGTGCGGAAGGCCCCTTTCTTGTACAGGCAGTCCCCGGGTTACGTACAAGATAGGGACTGTAGGTTTGTTCTTAAGTTGAATTTGTATGTAAGTCGGAACTGGTACATATTGTAGGGGAAACTCTAGTCACACATTTCTCCAGAGCTCAGTTTTATTCTCCCACACCTCACTTCCCTCAGTCCTTTATTCTCAAGCTGAGGTGTCTGCTGAGAAAAGCCGCTCCGCATCTCCTTGGTCTGCTGGGGGTGGCGCTAGCTTCACGTCTCCCTGGTCTGCTGGGGGGAAGCAGCTAGTGCGGGGTTGTCTCACCCCGTTTGTAAGTAGGGATCCGATGTAAGTCGGATCCATGTAACCCGGGGACTGCCTGTATATGTTGTCTTAGGTTGTTAAATTTTGATTTGTGAAAACAACTTGGTTTGCCAGGAGAGCTACTGATTCAGCCACCAATGGGGTCAGTCAGACTGGAGCTGAAGCAGTAGCTCCTGTTCTATACAGTTCTGGTTTGATTGATGATGACCATGTCATTGCTTCCCTAAGTGGTGGTCAAAGCATCTTGTTTTTCTGTTCACTGGGTCAGAAGGGCTTCCCTTCCACAATGGATTCTCTGGCTGAATGCCCTTCTGTTTTTGTCAAACAGTTATTGGCATACAGAGTGCATATAAAACAAATAGGGAGTAGTTTTGAAATACTGTAATATATTTGTTGGTCTCCACTTAATTGAGTATTATGTATACATCCAAAAGTGGCTAATCTTTGTTTATAGAAATCAGGGATATAATATAATTAGACTACATAATGTAGCCAGCCTTGTCTCTAGGTTTAATAAGCCCTAGAAAACTCACATATGTCTCTAGCTTGTTTCTTCTTAATATATAGATGGAATGTTTGGTGACATGTATCAGTTTTTCCATGATCACTGAATTATCAGATTATCTAATTTCCACCAATTTTATTTGAGATACATTTAAATCATTAATACAGTAGCATACTCTGTGAAGCATCACTTGAGATGGATTCTCAGCCCCTTTCATCTCACATCTTTTAGGTTAATTGGTTTATTATGGTCTAAACCAGGGGTGCGGCACCTCGGGCCCGGGGTCTGGATGCTGTCCCTCAGGACTCAGGTCTCATCCAGCATTGGGAGCCCACCCTGGCATGCCAGCCCTCCTGTTATCCCCCCCCCCCCCCATGGGGCTGGAGCACACAAAATGTACTAGCCTGGGTCCCCCTAAGTTCTGGTGCGCAAGAGGAATGTGGGGAGTGTCTTTCTGCTTCTCAATCAGTGAAGGGTTTTTTTGTTTGTTTTTTGTTTCTTCTTTGCTTCTCACTTGTGTGCGGCCCCTGTCTGATTTTTCTGTGGGTCGATGGCCCCCGACCCAACAAAGGTTCCCCACCCCTGGTCTCAACTTTGGGTTTAGACTGGCCAGTAGAGGTTTGTCATTAGGTTTTTCTCCAACCATATGTTTAGTAACCCCTCCATCCCTTTTTGTTTGTTTGTTTTGTTACCCAACAAATATGTGCACACACAAATCTTCATTCCTTAATGGTACACAGTAGAGTAGTTGTAGTGAAAATAAAAATAAATTAGTTTAATATTCATTACTGAAAAGTACTCTTATCCTTAAAACTGCTCTAATATGTGTTCAACACCACTGTTCTCCACACCTAATTAACCCTCCTTTTAACATCTCCTTTGCTGTGCTTTGGGTGACAGTTCACATCCATATTTGATGCTGGGAAAATTTAAGTATAAGCTTCTTGGAGGTATACCCTATGAGCAGGCTCTTTGCTGGGTGTAATCTTCTAACTTTCTCTGCATTCACAGCAGGCAGAATACCCCCTCTGCATTACTAAATGTGTGAGGGATTTCCTGAAGTCTGCTCCCAGAGGGGTTGCAGTCTGTTCCCTAATTATTGTACACTCTCTGAATTTCAGATTTTATTATTTTTTGCTTGTGTGTCATTTCCTCTTCCTGGTCCCAATCTGCTAACACGTGCACACAAGCAGCTCCATTGATTTAATGAGATTGCTTATATGTGAATAGTTGCATATATGTTTACAGTGTTGACCTACATGTTTTCAGCAGCAAAGGCCAAACTGTTTTGGGATCTTAAAGGGACAATGTCAACATAAAAGATGCACATTTCTATAGAATATCCATTTTAATAGAATATTATTACTAAAGTACTACATTAGTGAAACTATAAGAATTAAACTGAGATTCTCCTTTTGCCTTCATTTGTGTATCACTTTTTAAAATTTTATTTATTCTGGAAAGTGAAACCAACCTGATCAGCTTCAGTTGGCTTAAAATCAATTTTACTTTCAAGTTCTTGTGCCCAGCACTGTTTTGTTTGGGTTTAAACATTGCATGGAAATTATTAACTTACCTCAAAAAGGCTTTTAAATTAATGTTTAAATATGTAACATTTCCTTTACCATCACGTGGAGGAAAATTATATTTTCCTAAAATATGGAAAATCTAAATGTTGAGCCTAAACTATTTGAGAGTGGTGCTATTAATTTCATTAAACACAGTGCTGCAATTGGATCTTTATTGGCAAAGATTACTTCATTTGAAAAAATATACTAACTCTCTTTCTGCATAGGTGGATTAAGCAAATTTAGACATATTTAGGTGTATCTGAGTACAGTTATTTTCTCAGTGTCAGAAAGATTGTCTGGTTCCATGAATTAATTTCCCCCTCCCCAAAAAAACACACCTTTTTCTTATGAACTTCTTGAAATGAGTAATACTGTTTTATGATTGATTCATCTATTAATTTAAGTATTCCACTTTAGATATATCAAATGCTATATAATTTTTCACGATTATCATTATGATTATTCAGGCATATATTTCCTCTCTTTAGCCTCACTCCTATCTTATAGTATGATGCAGATGGAAGAGCTTCTTTCTCAGAAATCTCACTTATGGTTTTTCATCCTCTTCTTAACGTTCTTTTCCATTTATATTTTTTTCCCCATCAGAACACTTGTGCTTCAGCTTGTTTCTAGAATGAATACTGGATCTTCAGGTCATGATCGTTAGAGTCTTAACTCCTCATTTAAGACTGAATCTGTCTTTAAGATTCACAGCTTTTTTCCAAGAATGTGCACATCACTGGGTAATGTGCACTTCATTGGTTTCTGAAATCTTATCAAAAGAGAAATGTGATTCAGCAGCACTTATTTTTCTCATGACTACAGTCCTAAATCACGTTCTCCATTCTTCTTTGAACCCTTGTTATCTTTTCAATTTTTCTTGTTTGAATTTATCTGTCTCCAATTTGTCTGAGAGAGACCTCAAGTTTGCTATAAAACCACTAAAGCATCCACTGAAAATAGACAGGTAGCAGAGCTAAAACATTTCTTTATAATTAGTGGATTTTCCAGTCTGTTTCCTTCATGTGACATATGGGAGAATGAGATTCACCAGGTCTCCTGTACTGAATTTTAGGTACTCTCAACCCACTCTTCCCTGTAACAAACCCATTACTCCTATTCTCTGCTGCAATGTTCTCGGATGTTGAGTTGATTTTTGTACAATTCAACTAAATTCCAAAGAACATAATGGGAAAATAAAATAGGTGAATGGGTGAACTAGCCAGCAGCATTGTGAGTATATTGAGGGCAACATGATGAGTGTGGCTGAAAGAGAAGAGGAACGCAAAGGAATTAGAAAAACCCTCAATAGCTATTGCGCCCAAAGGAGTATGATTCAAAAACAGCAGACAAAGCTGGGATAGCAATTCACATTGATAATATCATCCATGCATTTCTCATGTAAGATGGTTGACATCAAAGACATTTTTAACAGATACTGCAAAGCTGCCACAGTTATTTCCTACTGAAGGTACAGGGTGAGGCAACAGTATCACAGAGATCACTGTGCGGGAACTGTGGCAATGACTGACTCTTTAATGATGACCATTGTGACTTGTTTCCCTCTACTATCTAATCCCTGCTGACAATACATTTTAACTCCTTAGCATTGCCCTCACCATTAAATAGCAGTAATGATACTGCGACTATCATTAAATGGTCTCTCTTGAATCTGATAATCATTCCCCCTGAATTCTAATTGCTTCAGTCCTAAGTAATGCTAAGCACCTGGATATTGATGATTTAAACTTCATTCTTGCCCACTAGATTAGTGCTTCCATGTAGCTAATACCCATCTAACCTCCATTATAGAGCCTGCGGTTATTGTTCTCTTATCCATGCGCTCATAGGCTTTTTCTGGGAGCTGCTTTACTCCTACTGTCCTTTGAACATTAGGCCTTCTGTGTGCTCATTTCTCTACCAAGTTTATTTGTCTCTGAAAACAGACTTGGCCACATTGTGCAGACTCTTACAATTCCCTTTTCTATCCTGTGCCATCGTTTAGTTTCCTGACCAGCTACGCATCTGATAGAAATTGCTTTAAAATAGACTGTTATCAGCCACTTACACTATATTTGGTACTTGAAACACAGCTAAGAATTCTTCCATTAATATATGAGACACACTTGTGCCGTGCATGCATCCTCCAAACAAAACCAACACACACTTAGGTTTTCTTCTCTAATGAGTTGGAAATCATGCCTGCATGTTTCAAGTAAACGGAGAACAACAGCATTCCTGTGTAGATGTACTTCAGTACTAATACACTTATCTCTGCAAATGCTGTGTTGACCTGTTTGTCATGAGGTGAGAATAGCTTTGCCTATACACTCAAAAATGAAAATGTGAACTGTGCTGTGTCCTAATAATGAATAGCATTGCTTTCCTTGCTATTTTTGTCAGTGTCTTGGATGGTCATTTACCGTTGATGTTGGTTAACCTTTCTTTATTTGCTATTGTTATATTATCCCATGTCAGTTTGGGCAGAGATTCCATTTTATTTGATAGCTAATTAGTTGTAGTGAGCGCTATAGTTACCACATATCTCAGGTAGAAGATGAGTGGGCAAATCATCCCACAGGTTAAAATTAGTTTAAATGAATAACAAAGTACAGATCTTGCACAGTATCAATTCAAGGGAACACACTCACCGTGTGCTTAGTGCTTCTTTTCTCATCATTTGCACACTGACGGAAATCACTTTCACCCGATAACATTAGCGTTCTACATACAAGTTCGATCGTGACTCTGGCAATGCCCCCATGTTGCATTCCCAGAAAACCTACAGAGGTCGTTAAAAAAGCACACAGACATGATGGCAGGATCTGGGCCATAATTTGTATGAGAGCAATAGAACATTACAATTAATGAAAAAGTATACAATATATGATTTATTAATGCAGTAGATAATTACAGATTTTTGAAACATTACATTACTAATGTAAGGTTTCATTCTTATTGCATCAATGGTGTTTTCTCATTTTTTCAAATGATGACCTTTCCATGACCAGGATTGTGTAATGAACAGTTTTTTTCAGGTGTTAAACATAACAAGCATTAACTTGCCTTGTGGATTGATGATGGTCATATTTCTGTTGTTGTTTTCAGCTTTAACATCTCCTGGTGCAGGCATGCTTGGGTTTCCTACTTCAGCTACTT